>NC_051154.1:271147608-271281155 GCF_013339745.2 Dermacentor silvarum | reverse complement strand
ACGCATTGAATCTCCCGGTACGAGGCGCTAACATATAGAAGACTGGGAAACACAACAACCATGATGATCACATTCCTGGAAAAGCAGTACCATATTATCACGAGCCTCTAGAAGTAGACTTGAAGGTTTAATAACCCGTAGAGCAGCTGGCTCTCGGAAGACGCGACCGTCGGGGCTGGCTCGAGCAGAGAAGGGGGCGCGCGGTCTTCTTTCTTCTCTTGGGCTCGACCCACTCTTGCCCTCGACCCACTACCTACAGGTGGCAATATTACCTCGAATTTTCCGGCCTCCTCCTGTGGCGCTACCTCTACAAGAGGACGTGCCACATTGCCGAACGTGCAACGAGAGAGGCCACAGCGAGGACATCTGCCCCCCCTCCCCCCACAACCAAGTGCAGGGAGTGCGGCACATCGCTAGCAACGGAGTAGCATGAGTGCCACCCTCGTGCTCTCTGTGCAGCGGGAATCACCCGACGGCAGCCAAACCTGCCCCAAAAGATTCCTGCCACCCGTCAACCGCAGCAGGCCCTGATAGCAGGCTCCTCGTCTCGGAGGCCACGTGGCGAGCGCTCAGTATGCCGCAAGTCGTGATCCCCGAAACGACGCGGAGCTGTCCTGGAGAGAAGCAATTCCATGCCGCGTTCCGGTTCCAGGCGCAGGACCTCATCGCACCGACGGGCGCCATCCCATGGCAGGACCTCGAGCCGTGGACGTTCCGCAAGTGGCAGGAGGAGAAGCAAGGGAGCAGCGGAAGTCACGCAGCAGGTGAGCTGGGCATATAGGTTGTTTCTCCCAAGGCTCATCCCCCCCCCCCTGTTGACACAGAGCTGGAGCAGGCACACGCCTACATTAGGCGTCTCACTGAAGAGAACGCTACACTCAAAGCAGAAATAGCTAACGTACACGCAGAGTTCGTAGCCCTTAAATATGAATTGTGAGGAAGAAATAGCACTACCCCTACACAAGACAGCCCGAATCGTTCCTGTATTTAAGAAAGGAGACCGTCTTCGGGTACAAAATTATCGTCCTATTCAATAATATCGTCCTATTGTAAATTTTTATTATTTATTTTATTTATTTATTATTCATACTGTCAGCACAAGCCAAGACAGGAGTTGCGGTTACATTGCTGTCATTTACAACTAGACATAGTGCATGTTTGAATAATTCAATAGAAAGCAATCAAGATAGGATAGGAAGGCACGACATAGAAACAAATATGAAGCAATAACAACATTAGTCACAATTAACAAGTTACACCACCATATGGTCTAACAAGAAGTAATGCACCAAACAACTACAACCGACAAACAGCTAACAAAAAAACGTATTCTCAACCGTTTACAATAATTGGTAACAGCCTTAACAAAAGATTGTAAATCAGTACACTCTACTATATCTTGTGGCAAGTTGTTCCAATCGTCTATGCTTCGAACCAAGAACGAATTTTTGAATGATTCGGTTCCATAATAAGTGGCCTAATATGTTTTGAATGCTTTGTTCTGGGGGTTAGCAGGTGTCTCTAATGTGATGTGTTTTTCAAGGTCTACTTTATAGTCTCCGCTTAATACGTGAAAGAAAAATGTCAGCCTGTTAAGCTGCATTTTCTGCTTGACAGTCATGAAGCGAACTCTATTTCTAAGTTCGGTGACGGACTGGGTTCTAGCGTATGTGTTAAAATAAACCTCAAGGCCTTGTTTTGTACACGCTCACATTTTAGTGTGTTTTGTTGAGTGTACGGCTCCCAAACATGACTTGCATAAGTCAGTACAGGGAGTACAGTCATTTTGTAGGCCATTGTTTTTACCTCTGGGGTGGCGTCGTGAAGTTTCGTCTTAATGACCAAAGTTTACGCATAGGCCTTATTGCAGATGTTGTCGACATGTACCGACCAGTTCAAGTCATGTGTGAGATGAATCCCTAGGTATTTAAATTCCTTAACCTCAGCTAATTCGGCTCCGTTAATGCTGTAGGGGAAAATTAAAGGATCTTTTTTACGCGTCATACGCATACAAACAGTTTTTGATGTATTCAGCTCCATTTTCCACTCGTCACACCAGTGAGTGACTTTTTGTAAATGTTTACTAAGCTCCTGTTGGTCATTAGGAGTGCATATTTTAGCATATACAATGGTGTCATCTGCATAATGTTTGATGGCTATTTGTGGCGAAAAACCTGCTCCCATATCGCTAATATAAATGGAAAAAAGTAAAGGGCCTATAACAGATCCTTGCGGCACACCCGATCGAACTGATTTATTGGTACTGCAAACAGAATTTAATGAAACAAATTGTTCCCTTTCTGACAAATAAGCCTCAATCCATTTTAATAGCTGAGTGTTACCTAAGAAACAAGACAGCTTCATAAGCAGCTTTCTGTGGGATATTCTGTCGAATGCCTTGCGGAAATCGATAAAGATAATATCTATTTGACCCCTTCCATCAATACATTGACCGATTTCATGTGTAACCTCAGTGAGAATAGTGAACGTGGAGTACCCTCGACGAAAACCATGCTGGTTTTTACCCAAAATGTCGTTTTCTTCCACAAATTCAGTTAGGTGGGTGGTTAAGATATGCTCTAGCGTTTTGCAAGATGTACTTGTCAAAGAGATTGGTCGGTAATTAGCGACATCATGTTTTGAACCCTGTTTGTGAATCGGTAGTACTTTAGCCGCCTCCAGTCTCTCGGAACGTCGCCAGATTCTAGAGATTTAGTATAGATATCCGAAAGAAAACATGAGCACCACTCGGCGTATCTCTTTAAAAAAGCGTTGGGAATTGATCAGGGCCAGGGCATTTTTTCTCATCTAGTTTAAGGAGCAGGTTCAAAATGCCGTCTAGTCTAATAGTTGGTTCAGATATACACTGCTTAATGGAATGCAGTGTTTGAGGTGTAGAACCGTCATCCCACGTGAAAACTGATTCGAAATATTCATTGAAGAGGCAAGCCATTTCAGAGCGGTTCGTGATAGACTTATTTTCACTTGTCAGAAATTGAATGCCGGAGTTGGGCCCTGAAATATACCTCCAGAATTTTTCCGGAGAGGTTTTAATAAAATTGGTAAGTGTTTCATTCATGTAACAATGTTTCGCTTTAATAATTTCCATTTTAAGTTCCTGTGAAACCAAATGAATACAATGCCGTGTTCTTGTAGAGAATAATTTTTTAGACCTCATTCGTTTCAGAAGACGCTTTTTATGAATTATTTTCCGTGTAATCCATGGGTTTTTTCTGTTAACTTTCTTGAGGCGCTTGGGAAGAAACAGTTCTATTGATTCCAATACCACACTTTTAAACTTCTCCCAAGCATCGTTCACTGACGTAGTATTTAGCGAAATAAAATGGCTGAAATCATCATAACCTTCCTCTAAATGGTCCAATACTGCAACATCATCTGCTTTAGAGAAATCAGACACTAGCAAAGTTTTATTCTTTTCTGTTCGGTTATATGTGCTAATCACCATTTTGTGGTCAGAAATCCCTTCTAAGACTTCACACCAGTACTTGGATTGTGTGACAGATCTGCTCAAAACACCAAATCAAGTAGTGATTCTCCTAATTAGTAGGTTCGTGTGGGCATAGTTACTATTTGTGTTAAGTCAAGGGAAAAAGCCAGATTCAGAGAACGCTAGACATGGCCTGATCATTTTGTCCTTCCCGATAATATACCCAGTCAATATGTGGTAAATTAAAATCTCCGGCCATTATAATCTTACAGTTGCTGTTGCCAAACTTTTCAAGTAAGAAATCATTCAGCAATAGCATGTATTCTTCGGTGGTGCCAGGGGGGCGATATACTGCAACAATTACGAAATACAAACCACCGATCTCTGTAGTACCCACAATACACTCAAGTTCAGGAGGGGATGAAATTTCAACGAAGACCATTGAAGCTTTATAAATAATAGCAACACCTCCTCTTCTGGATCCTCGGTCTTTTCGACAAGCCGTATAGTTCGGAGGAAGGAAATCAGCACTCTAAATTGATTTATTTAACCAGGTTTCAGTCACAATAACGATATCCGGTTCATGCTCCATCAGGACAGCTTCCAAAAGTGAAGATTTGTTGCATATGCTCCGTGCATTAACGTTTAAAACTACTAGTCTGTCAGGGACACTCTTCACTGCTGTCAGAGCTGTTTCCCTTCTCGAAAGATTTTTCTCTGCCGCCTATGCTGCTGTTTTTGTCATGAAGACGAGGCTCCCGACAGGGCTTACGTGTGTCCGTGTCATCATCCCAGTAATACGCCTTGCCGTCCACATAAAGCTTGTCATAAACTAGGCGCACTCGCTTTCCACTCGACTTCTCATTTTTAGCGCTTTCCCAAAGGCACTTTCTGCTGTGGACCACGCTCTTTGAAAAGTCATCGCTTATCGAAACGTTCATGCCTTTCAGCTTGGGACAATTGCGCATAATTTCGTGCTTTTCTTGAAGTCATATAGGCGGAAAATAACTGGTCGTGCTTTTGACTGCTTTTTTCCAAGACTGTGCATGCGCTCAATGCTGCGGGGAGAAGTACCAATCACAGAAAATATTTTGTCCTGCATCAGTTTTGATAAATCTGCCTGTGTTTCATTGTCTTGTTCAGGCAAACCGAAGATGATAAGGTTATTGCGGCGCTGGCGATTTTCCATATCGTCAACTTTTCGAGATAACACTGTGACTTTTTCATTTAGACGAGACACCGTCCGCTGTGTGTCATCAAGTTTAGAAAGAGAAGACTCAAGTTTAGCTAAGCGGTCTTCAATGTGTTTTATAGCGGCACCATTTTCTTTCACTTCTTTTTGAACGGCTCTCTGATCACGTTTAATGTCACTTAACGTCTTGCTCTGGTCTTTCAACGTTTGCAAAATCTGTTCAAGTTTTTCATCTGTAGTCAAACCGGGGCCCGGATTCAACTCGACATCACCGCTTGTGATAAGCTTGAGACAGGCAGACCAACAATCACATACCAGCAACGCCAGAGTGCGGGGGCACGGCACGACGATCAGAGACAAATGATTACTTCTAAGTGAGGAAGTGTCGTGTCTCACCTGCAGACAAGCAAATACGAGCACGTTGGAAACCATGTTCGCATGCGTGCCGTGCCCGCAACTGAGTCCGTGGGGGTCCGGGGGCCAGTTTAAGTAGGGGTCGGTCCGTGACTTGGTCGTCGATGATTGGTCGATGCTTCCGATATACGTATCGCCGTCGCACGTGCCAAGTAGCTGCATCTGCAGTAGATCCAGATGATTTGGTGACAGCAGTTGGCGTTCCGGCTTGCAGTGTGTGGTGATTGCGCTTGACTTCGCGGCGGTGACCAGAAAAGGGACCTGCAGACAAGCAAATACGAGCACGTTGGAAACCATGTTCGCATGCGTGCCGTGCCCGCAATTGAGTCCGTGGGCGTCCGGGGGCCAGTTTAAGTAGGGGTCGGTCCGTGACTTGGTCGTCGATGATTGGTCGATGCTTCCGATATACTTATCGCCGTCGCACGTGCCAAGTAGCTGCATCTGCAGTAGATCCAGATGATTTGGTGACAGCAGTTGGCGTTCCGGCTTGCAGTGTGTGGTGATTGCGCTTGACTTCGCGGCGGTGACCAGAAAAGGGACCTGCAGACAAGCAAATATGAGCACGTTGGAAACCATGTTCGCATGCGTGCCGTGCCATATTATCACTAAACACTAAACTCACTAAACTAAACTCACTAACTAAACATATTATCGCTAAACAAATTAACCAGTTTCTCGAGAAAAACTCAACTTTAACGCCTCACCTACATGGTTTCAGAAAAGGACGCTCATCAGTAAGCCAGCTTATTACGGTGATTCACTCACTAGCCTCTGCTCTTGACACTAACGGACAAGTAGACATGATTACTTCTAGATTTTAGCACAGCATTCGACGTGTACATCATGATTTACACATAAGAAAATGAAGAAATACAATGCTTCCAGCTATCTTTATACATTGGATTACTGATTACTTGATAATTCGTAAACAGTATGTTGTGATCGATGGGCAACAGTCGGACTGTCTACCGGTGACATAGGGAGTACAGCAAGGTAGTGTACTCGGACCGTTACTTTTCCTTTCGTACATTATTGATCTTGTAAATGCAGTTGACTCCTGCATTAACATCAGACTATTTCCTGACGATTGTGTTTTGTACTGAGATATAACTTCCTATAACGATCAACTTGAACTTAACATCAACTTAAAGAACATTTCAGATTGGTGCAACATGTGGGGAATGCTCCTGAATATGCAAAAAAAGTGTCATCTTACGAATTACACGCAGAAAGAACCCACTAAAGCACATTTATAAACTAGGTTCGTCAGTCTTACAAGATGTTACTAATGAAAGGGGGATTTATTGAGACTCGTCTGAGGGATCGCAAGTGGCTTTGTAGGCACAGTCCTAGCTGTTGGCATCCGTAGCTCGAGCTCGGGTCTCGCGCCGAAGCGATGGCAATGCCCACGGCGCCTACATGCATATTCCCCACTACAATTGCCCCCGCTGCAAAGGTGAGCCATCCTGGCGACCTAAGGTGACGACACGATGACGGGGTCGTGGTACGGCTTCAGGCGGCTGATGTGAACCGTCTCGCGGCCACGGCGACGCTTGTCCGAAGACGGTGTCACCGGTTCGACCACGTAGTTGACAGGCGATGTACATTCGACGATCCGGTACGGACCCTGATATTTTGGAGCAAGCTTTCGGCTAAGGCCTGGAGATTGGAATGGCAGCCGAAGCCAAACGTGAGAATCCACGGCGAAGGACTGTGTTGGCTGATCGTGGTCGCGGCGATCTTTTTGGATGCCTTGGGTATCCGACGTGAAGGAGCGAGCCAGTTGACGGCACTCTTCAGCATGTCGAGAAACTTCTGAAAGCGGGGTGAATTCAGAGGCGTCCGGGTGATACGGAAGTACGGTGTCAAGGGTAGAGGATGGTTCACGTCCATAAAGAAGAAAAAATGGTGAGAAGCCTGCGGTAGCCTGAGTGGCGGTATTGTACGCGTAAGTCACAAAAGGGAGGACGTCGTCCCAATTGGAATGATCCGACGCAACGTACATTGTGAGCATGTCACCAAGAGTTCGGTTGAACCGTTCCGTTAGACCGTTAGTCTGTGGGTGATACGCCGTAGTGGTGCGGTGAATAGTGCGGCACGCTGCCAGTAGCTCATTAATAACGTCCGACAAGAAGACGCGGCCTCGGTCGCTGAGCAGCTCTCGCGGTGCGCCGTGCCGTAAAATGAAATGCCGTAAGAGGAACGCTGCGACATCGCGAGCAGCAGCCGAAGCAAGAGCAGCAGTTTCGGCGTATCTTGTTAGGTGGTCTACTGCGACAATTATCCAACGATTTCCGTGAGCAGTGCATGGAAGGGGCCCATAAAGGTCGATCCCAACTCGGTCAAAAGGACGTGCAGGACACGGTAAAGGTTGCAGTGGGCCTGTCGTATGAGGAGTTGTCTTGCGTCGCTGACAGGCCGCACATGACTGAATGTATTTGCGCACATAAGAATACATGCCTCTCCAGTAGTACCGCTGGCGGAGCCGCTCGTACGTTTTCAGGACGCCAGCATGTGCTTGTTGTGGGTCGGCGTGGAAATAAGTGCATATGTCGGAACGCAAATGACGAGGGATGACGAGCAGCCATTTGCGACCGTCTGGCTGATAGTTCCGGCGGTACAAGATGGCGTTCCGCAGCACAAAATGGGTGGCTTGGCGGCGAAGGGCTGGAGGGCATGTATCCGTTGAAGAAGTAGTTAGAATGTCAATGAGAGACGCAATCCACGGATCCTTTCTCTGTTCAGAAGGCATGTCAGAAACAGTAAGCGCAGCAACCGGGCAGTCCGTGGATGCGGGTTGCGTGTCGTCGGATCGCATGGGTGACCGGGAGAGGGCATCCGCGCCAGAATGTTGACGCCCGGAGCGATAGATGACGCGAATGTCAAATTCCTGGAGTCGAAGAGCCCAACGTCCAAGACGCCCCGACGGGTCTTTCAGTGACGCAAGCCAGCACAGCGCGTGGTGGTCTGTCACAACGTCAAAGGGATGGCCATACAAGTAAGGGCAAAATTTGCTTAAAGCCCAAACTATAGCCAAACACTCTTTTTCTGTTACAGAGTAATTGGTTTCTGCCTTTGTGAGGGCACGACTAGCGTAGGCAACCACATATTCCGGGAAGCCAGGCTTGCGTTGCGCAAGGACGGCTCCAAGACCAACGCCGCTGGCGTCCGTGTGAACTTCGGTCGGAGCACTCGGGTCGTAGTGATGGAGAATGGGCGGTGAGGTAAGTAGACGACGCAGAGTGATGAAGGCTTGTTCACATGCCGGAGTCCAATCACGAAGGTCACCAGGCCCAGCCAGGAGCTTCGTCAGAGGTGCGACGATGCAGGCGAAATTGCGCACAAAGCGACGAAAATAAGAGCAGAGACCGACAAAACTCCTGAGCTCTTTCACTGTAGTCGGCCGCGGAAATTCTGCGACAGCACGAAGCTTGTCAGGGTCGGGGCGGACGCCGTCTTTGGAAACGACGTGACCAAGTATGGTCAACTGGCGGGCTGCGAAGCGGCACTTTTTCAAGTTAAGTTGAAGGCCGGCGGTGGCAAGGCAAGTCAGAACTTCGCGTAGACGAGTGAGGTGAGTGGTGAAATTAGGGGAGAAAACTACTACGTTGTCTAAGTAGCACAAACACGTCTTCCATTTGAGGTCTCGCAAAAGATTGCTCCATCATTCTTTCGAATGTCGCAGGTGCATTGCATAGGCCGAATGGCATCACCGTAAATTCATACAGGCCGTCAGGCGTAATGAAAGCTGTCTTCGAGCGGTCGGACTCATCCATCGGGACTTGCCAATAACCCGATCGCAAGTCCAAAGAAGAAAAGAATTCGGCACCATGTAGACAATCCAGGGCGTCATCTATACGCGGTAGAGGGTAGACATCTTTTCGTGCAATCTTGTTAAGGCGACGATAGTCCACACAGAAACGAATCGAGCCATCTTTTTTCTTAACCGGTACCACGGGAGACGACCAAGGACTACATGAAGGTCTGATAACGCCACGTTCAAGCATGTCCGCAACTTGCTCAGTAATGACACGACGCTCGGTGGATGACACGCGGTACGGTTGCTGGCGTAATGGTGCGTGTCGCCCCGTATCAATGTGGTGAGAAACGGTACTTGTGCGACCTAATGACGTTTGGTTCAAGTCAAAAGAGGCGTGAAAGTCAGTTAAAAGGGTAAGTAGGTGCTCACGTTGTGTCGGGTGGAGGTCATCGGCAATGGAGCGACAAAAAACATCTGGTGAGATCCGGTCAGATGGCACATGGGGCGTCAGTGCTGTTACGTTAGTTGTAGCCTGGTCGTCGGCAGCAGGGAAAGACACAATAACGTCATCGTCCACAGTCTGGATGGTGCCAATAGTCTCGCCACAGCGCAAAGCCAAAACGTGCGAATTTGGGTTAGAAACCAGTATTTCCGCAGCACCATGGTGAACCGTGAGGAGGGCGAAAGGCAACGATATAGGGTGGCGGCGACTGAAGATGGCAGCAGGTTTAAACAAGACCGTCGCGTCGGCAAGCGATGTGCATGAAAGAGGGACAAATACAGCACTGTGTGGAGGAAGGTCAGTATCTGAAGCTACACAGATCCTGCTAACATCAGGAACTTGCAAGTCGTGAGTTGGCAAATCGCACAGAACGGAGAACTGAACCTCAGCACGTGCACAGTCAATGACGGCATGATGGCGCGACAGAAAATTCCAGCCGAGAATCACATCGTGGGAGCAACCATTTAGCACAAAGAATTCAATCGAGTACAAAATGTCTCGAATCAGCACCCTGGCAGTGCACATAGCGACGGGCTGAACTTGTTGAGCGGTGGCTGTTCGAAGCGATATTACCGAAGGCGTCATGGTCACTTTAGGTAATAAACGATAAAGCTTTTCACTAATCACGGATATGGCGGCACCTGTATCGACGAGCGCAAAAGATTTGATGCCATCCACTGACACTTCAATAACGTTAGCGGGGGAGAAGCGAGGACTTCGATTTTCCGACGACGACGCAGTTCGTGCCTCAGGAACTGCGGAAATCAGTTTTCCGCCTCAGTACTGGCGCTGGGCCGACGACGCATAGGTGAGAGGGAGCGGCGGCGAGGGGAAGGGGAGCGACGAGCACCAAAGGGCTGGTACTCCGGAGCTGGTACATCATCAGCAACGTAGACTTCCGGTGGCGGCTGTTGTCCCTATTGAAAAATATGAACGAGAATTCCGCGAGAAATGTGCGAGATGTACGCATCTCGTAAAAAAATGTGCGATGTGTGCGAGAAGCTACGCAGATTCAACGAGATTGCGTACAAAATGTACGATGTGATATGCGATGTGTGCGCACTGGGCTCGTACAAGCAACGAGATCTTGAACGAGAACTATGCACTGCGTACAAAGTATACGCACTGACATCGTACAAGCAATGAGATCTTGCACGAGAACTGTGAACTGCATACAAAGTATACGCACTGGCATCGTGCAAGCAACGAGATCTTGCACGAGAACTACGAGCTGAAAAAAAGTTTACGAATTGACTTCGTACAAGCAACGAGCTGAAAAAAAGTTTACGAATTGGCTTCGAACAAGCAATGAGATCTAGAATGAATTTGAAGGCATGATAGCTGTGTGGGAAGCGACAACAAAGTCACGAACCAAAGCAGTTTATTCACACTGACCCATACAATATAGTGTGGGGTGAATTCATTTTCATGATAATACTACATGTATTCATGGTTTTAACCGATGTATTGTACAATGTCACAGTAGTGTCTCATGATGCAGGTGCATATACCAGGTGTACAGCAATTATAAACAATGTGAAGAATTACTTTAGCAGCCATTCCTTACATCCATGTGTGTAGCAGGTAGAAGGGACAGAAATGGTTGCAAATGAGAACACATATTGTCACTTCGGCCTAGCAAAATGGTTCTGAAACAGCTTGACACAACAAAGAAGCTTCATAACCCTTATGGCGATGAAAAATGAGTGCAGTGCAAGTTCACAGCATTGCATGTAATAGGTGAGCCAGTCCATAAGAGCTCATTGTGTACTTAAGAATAATAAACAAACAAAGCATGAAAAATTGTGATTTTCAGTCAAAAGGTCACTCATCTGTTTCACCTCTATATGTGTCCCGTCTTGGACAGTACACGCACCGAGTCAGGTTCTCTATGGATGACACTTTCTTTGAAGCAACATGAACTATCCCACAGACAAAAATAACAAAATGTTCAATATTGACAGTGTCTGGAAGGATGAGCGGGCAGCTGGAGTAGACATTAATTCTTTTACGACAAGGCACTTGTGTTACATATATGCCATGTAATCTAAGCCAATTCCAGCTCCATTATACAATGCATTCATTTTTTAAAATAGAAAGGTTACGTTCAATCACTTCACTGAGACAAAGGTATATGCTGGATATAAAAGCTGTTCATAGCAAGCAGTGGCCAAAGCGAGTGGCTTTAAAATAACTAGGGAAGACCACAGAACACTGAATGTTAATAATTAAGCCCAAATAAGCAGCGGTGTACATGCACTGAGAAAGCAAAATTGTATCAACTATGGAAGTGGTGGTCAAACAGCACCGCTGCGCTCTACGCCCTCATTGCTATCAAAGAATGGCAATTCCTGTATCCGCATCACATTTTTTTCTTCAATTAATCACATGCGGTTTCCATTATTTATTTTCTGCATCATCTCCCCAGCGGCTCTGTGTTCTGTTTAGCGCATGTTCCATGCATGTTCGGCATTTCCTGTCCTTATTGCAACGCTTCCCAAAATAAAGCTAAGTGCATATTTCAACCAACATTTAATGTGATGTTGCGTTTCTTCCTTTGTTGGCGGCAGCACATATGTAACATGCAAATTTGTAGTTGCAAGTTAGCACTTCTACCATTTAGTGCGTAGCTATGCGCCACCACCAGGTATATATTAAAGGTTGCACTGTACATACAAGGATCTGTTTACATTCTTCTATCGCAGAAAATGGGGATCATTTGACTAAGTGGTAATGTGCAGGTAACTGCGTTTTGTACGTGTTTAAATATAGCGAATATGTGACTGCCAGGTTTTACAAATGCGCTTCGGTTCCATGACACAGGTGCAATTAAGTGGCACAAATTCCCAAAATGTGGGGTTTTTTACATGTTCAACCTTACCCATGCTCTCCCAACCAAATGCCCCACAACCATGGAAACTCCCACTATGACTCAAGCAACAGCACATTACAGTGCCCAGAATTGGCCTAGTTTTGTCTGCACCATTTCTGGGACCAGCCCAGTTTATTATGACCCTGCACCCAGTATCGGCCATGTTTGCTCAGCAAGAAACTGACTGAGCAGACATCCCTTGCGAAAGAAGCCAACGAAAGCTTGGCTTTAAAATGATGCACTTGGACAGTACAGAAGTCTACGACAAAGGTACCCCACCACTCGAGGGCTCAGTCATGCAGTTTGGCCACCATTCCCATGGTCCCTAGAATTTTGCTACGACAGTACATGCATAATTTTGTTAGTGTCATAATACCTGAAAAATTGTCATTTACTGCCATGATATTGGTCCCAATATGTAGAAATGAACTACCGAGCTAGCCGATATATTCTAAAACAAAAACTCTGCACTAGTCCAATTAAGCACATTAGATAAGTAGTAGCCATCTCCTGATGCATAGCTTACACACCTGTGTTAGTGTTACTAGGAATTTCCAGTACATGTTTATCAGTGGACAACATGTACCCTATGGTCTGAATACCTTCAAACTGTAGTGCAGGCAGTCGCTCCGATTTCAGATTTCCATATGCAACAGAACTATACCGGTGCACCTCTTCGAGGGAAGAGGATTTATTATTGGCTATAGAATATATTGGCAAGTGACGGCTCATTGTCAGAAATAGACAGCAATAAATTTCCACAATGTGGATGACGAAAATAGATATGAAAAGGCTAACTTCTAACTGATACTACAAACACTAGGTTGTACTTACAATAAAATAAAATTTAATATTTGCATGTGCAAATAATACTGAGGCCTCCGAATGAGGTAGCACAATATTTAGATCGGGCTTGTCGGCTCATGTTTGTGTTTCTTGCACAATGTGGTACAAATATGGGATAGCAAAAACAAGTGTACATACATGTATGCAGTGTTTCTATTACTGTATTTACTCGAATCTATGACGATACTTTTTTCCGAAAAAATTAAATATGAAAGTAGGAGGTCTGCTTAGACTCGAGTACCTGGTTTGGCCACAACCGCCCCATACCTAATGCCACCTCACAGTCACAGACTTGCAGCAGCATACGTGTGCACCTTTTTCGTTTTCTGGAAGCCATCGTTCAAAGCAGTTGTCTCAATTTTCTGCAAGTGTTGTGCTGTAGTCGCGTGCCAGCTACTGCAATGGCACCGCACCTTTAAGTTAAAGGTCATTTTACATGCGGAGAAAATGTCCAACCTCCAAGCCCCACACGAGTTCGGCGTAGACAAAAAGGTGAGGCGGTGGCGGAAACAATGGACGAGGTTTTCAACTGCGAAACAACCGTATGAGTTTCACTAGACCACAGAGGGGTCGACACCATGAGGTGGAATATGTGGCCAAATTTATTTGGGCACAGAGAGAGATGGGAATGCCCGTGACGAGATTATATAGGCGAAGACGAGGGAGGTCACCAACGTGATAGGTGTCGCACAAACCAATCTCAACGCTAGCAGCGGCTGGGTAACAAGTTTCTTGAAATGTTTCGGTTTCAGCCTCAGACATCGTACTTCCGTGTGCCAGAAACTACCCAGCGACTTTGAGGAGAAGCTCGTCACATTCCAGCGCTGTCATCAAAAAAATGGCTAGCAACAACAAGCTTTCGCAGATTAAGGCCCGTCTGAGGAATTTATTCCGACCAAACTGCTCAAAGTGGAGTATACAGTCGCAGTAGAATACAGCTACGGAGACACTAGCATGCTCGCCAAGCTTTGTTGCCAAATCGCCCATATAGAATTAGCACGAAGCATTCAATACCAAACTTCAAGCGCAGAAGGCCCACTAGAAATGAGACCACAGCCAGATTCGTGGGACCTCGATTACCACCTCTACATACGTCAATGTTCAAGGGGGCATCAATGAGTGGACAGGCTTCTGGGAACAATATGACCAAGCCATAACCCACAAAAATGATTTGATATGTTCGATCAAACCTGACTACCTAAAGTTTTCTGGATGGTGATGCAGAAATAGCAGTAGTCTCTGGTTTGCCCACACATCGCACTGTGAAAGAAAAGCTTTGGAGATTGAACGAAGACTATACAGCACCACTGACAACACTGCGAAATCTTTCGAACGTGAAATCGGCCAACGACATACATGGTCTACAACGATTGTTTGACGCCGCGTCACTGTAAATGTACCAACTCTAGCATATTCAGCTACGCTCACCGATATCCTCCAGCAGGCTCTACCTTATGACAAGGTTCTCAGCTTCACACGAGAGAAGACAAGCCGCACTCTGAGGGTACGATTGCGAGACAGTTTTTCTGCACAAGCCTGTGAGTCGCTATCACCAGCACTTTTGTCAGATGTCAAACTCAAGAATGTCCTACTGTTTATGCAAGCGGACCTAGAAAGCAAAGATGCATGTCACCATCTCAACTACCCAGAGTAGATCAGCGTACTGACAGGCAATTTATTGGTACACCCTTGGAATGTAGAAAAGATGAAGAAAAACAAACATGGCCAGCCAGTGATGCCAGCGAAACGAAGCCATTGGAAGACATAGGTGCTACGCCATGGCTCTCGTCAGAGTAAGTTCGTTCCGTCAATTGAAAAGAGCATGCCACAATTACCAACCCTAATTTCATTCTGCAATAAACAAAGGGTCTGCTTTTGCTCCAAAATACACTTCAAAAATGCATACCCATACTGACACTGTATTTACACAATTGTAACACACACCTAATTCTCACGGGATTAAAGTAACAAAGTACAGCTGGCCCTGAATGTAACACTCGGCAGATTTATAATAGAAAAATATAGCATTCCCTCCACGCTCAGGAACAGAAAAAAAACGAGACATGCAGAATTTACCTTCACAGAAGTGAAACTTTTTAAAATGAGCTTTCATAATGAAAGTGACGCATCATGCATCGTCGAAGCTTGGGCTCTATTGGCCAGATACCAAGCACACAAGGGTGGCACTCTGGCACTCTCAAGCGATCACTTTTAGAGAGAATCATCACTTTTAAGAGATATTACCCCCCCCTCCCTGGCAGAGATCCTGGGTGCGCTACTGGACACACCATTGCCTATAGAAAAACTCACATTTTTGGTGTACTAATCGACCGAAATCTTTCCTAGAGCCCACATTGCACGTACCCGAATTAAAATCTGTGGTCGATTGCGCAGGTACTGAGATTTATGTGCGGAAAAACATGGGGCACATCTGGCCGCTCCAATCTTCAGTTGTACAGAGCTCAATTTCTAGGGTAACTGTGTTAGAGCCTTCCAGTGTTGTCCTATACGTGCACGTCAAATGTTCGCTCATTGGAGAGCTTACAGGATCAAGCGTTGCGCACTTGTTTAGGACTTTCTTGCTGCGCGTCAACACCTGCAATAATCGTTCTCGATAAAGATAATCCGATCCAAACATACCTTGCAGTGGATTGTCTCAGGGCGCATATCCGTCATGTTTCCCACGTCCCCGATCATCACTTGGCGTTCTTGCCTTCGCAGAGACCTCGTACGTGCCACATTTTCTGAAGTTATCATCACCGATCCTGATTGTCTTCCATCAGGATTCACCCCAGCAGCAAGGCCTTCATTCCCCTTGTGGTGTCTCCAACAGCCTCATGTGCGCCTAAGTATTCAGGGTGTAAAGAAGGCCAATCACCCAAACATACCTCTGAAAAAAGATGACGCTGCTAATAATGAATGAGACCTACGGGGACAGAACAGCCGGCCCAGGAAGGAAGAAGAAGCATCTTTTCGTCTGCGTTGGGTCCACTGTAATCCCGGCCACGCCTTTTCGGGCTTCTTCGTTTGGATCGGCGTCCCGACGTCCACGCTGAAGTCTCCTGGCAAGCTCACTGCGCGGTGGTTTGGCTGAGTTTTGGGTGGATTTGACCTACTCATCTTAACCATCTCATATTTACAGGACTTACCTAGTGCTTGAAGCAGCGCTGATGTCTAAAAACTCTCCTGGGCAAGGGCCCAGCCCTTGGTCAGCCTCCCTTTCTCCTGATGATTTACCTTTGGAATCTTTCTTCCGCAGCGGTGTTAGCAGCATCCCTGTCGCGCTGGTGCCCTCGAGTGGTGGATTCATCCGGCTGAACAACCCACAGGCTGTCCAGGCCGAGCTCCAAGCCATCACGCGTCACTTCCAAATGATAAGCGATGTCCGACAATTTGGAAGAGGTGGGATAGTTTGTAGGTCATCAGATCCGACCTGTGTTGCAGACCTCCTAAAGAGTAAGATTTTTGCATCTGTGCCGGTGAGTGCGTTCATTCCTCCCCATCTAGCATGCACTAAAGGCATTGTCCGGGGCGTAGACTCTCGATTGAGCCCAACTGAGACTCTGGAGAAGTTGTCTGATGCTGGTGTCATAGCCGTATACCGATGCAACTGACTCGTAAACGGGGAAAAAGTTGCCACTGAATCGGTCATAGCTACGTTTGCTGGTATGTCCTGCCCATCTGAACTAAAAGTGTGGCCACTTATTTTTAGAGTGGATCCTCTCCCTTCCCGTCCACTACAGTGTCGGAACTGTTGGCGTTTTGGCCATAGTGCAGGAGGCTGCAAATCAAATGCACGCTGTCGCGTCTGTGGTGAGGATCATTCCCCTAATGAGTGCACAGCTGAAACCGAAACATGCTGCCTGTGTGGAGGAAACCATGCTGCTGACTATGCAAACTGCTCGGCAAAAGCTAATGAAGTGCAGGTCCTCGAGGTAATTGACAGGCGAAGATGTTCGCGGCAAGAGGCTATTGCAGTCGTCAAGGACAGAGCTTTTGGATACGCTGGCGTCACTGCGAGGCAGTCGACTTTTAATGAAGACAACTTGTCTAAACTCATTGAGTCAGCAGTGGAAAAAGCGATGACAAAGGCTATGCAACATATTGTTGAAACTGTTACAGAATGCATTTCCCAAGTGTTTACCGCTCAGATGACACAGCTGTTGCAAACAGCCGCAACACCAATCACCAAATCGCTTGCTTGTGCTGCAGAACAGGTAGCCAATTCAGTCCTAGCGCCGAATACCAGATCGGACCCAACGTTTGTTGGATCCGATCCTTGTTCTTCGCGTCAGACAGACTCTCAGGATGACATGGAAACAGGTCATGATACCAGGCCGCATAAGCGAACTGGTTCTCCAGTAACAGCGTCTTGTCCCTATTCCAAAAACAAAAAGGGTAATCCTATTTCTCATTCTGGCATCCAAGAAAGTACATTGCGACGGTAGTCGCTGAAGTAGTTATATCAATTAGATCATCACCATAGCTTCTTTAAAAGTGCTACAGTGGAACTGTCGTTCCTTGATTTCTGCTTCAATAGACTTAAATTGCTTAACTACACATCTTAACCCTGACGTAATAATTTTACAAGAAACCTGGCTTACTCCAGAGAAAAATTTTAATTTTAAAGATTTTCGACCTTTTCGATTAGATCGCCTTTCACTAGGAGGTGGTTTAATGATTTTGTTGTCATCTAAATTCTGTCATAAGGCTAAAATAGCTTTCAAGTTAATGTCTCCGGAATGTGAAATTTTGGCAGTACACCTTAGCATACCAGGCTACCGTACTTTTTCGATTATAAATGCTTATTTCCCTACGGGCGTACACAGTACATATCAATTGGATAGTGCGCTTGCTAGCTGCAGAAATCAAGTCATCCTTACTGGTGACTTCAACTCGCATCACGTATCATGGGGTTACAGAACAGATGCATGTGGAACGCGTCTATGGGACTGGACCATAGATAAAAATCTTTCATGCCTAAATATGAGACGACCCACATTTGTCCGTGGCCAATCTCGCTCAGTGTTAGATTTGACGTTTTCTAGCACAAGTATTGCCGTGACATCTTGGACTACGATTGATTTCTCTACAAACAGTGATCATCTCCCAGTATACTTCGAAATTGCATGCCCATTAACATCAGTTGAGCGACAAGACAGAATATTTTTTAATTGCAAAAAATTTAAAGACTGCTTACACTCTTCCATTGCGTCATTGACTAATACTAATGACGAAGACATTGGCTTGAAAATTTGTTCAGCGTTACAGATGTCCCGACAAAAGTCTGAATTCGTAATTCAGACAGCTAAACGTACATCATCTAGTCCCTGGTGGAACAATGAGTGCTCACGAGTTTATCGCAGAAGAAAAGCTGCTTGGAAAAAACTTCTACATAATCAGAGCCCACAAAATTGGAAAGATTATCAATTTATTTCGGCAACCTTCAAACGCACTGTCAAACACGCAAAAGATGAGTACGATAAAAAACATTTTGATTATCTATCTGAATCCAAAAACAAACGTGCTTTATTTTATTTCCTTCGATCTAGAAACAGACTCCCACTGAGCGTTAATGTAGACTCAATTGTCTATACCGCACAGGAAATGCAGGAGTCCTTAGACCTATTGGCTAAAGGATTGGAGAGCCGGTTCACAACGCGTCTTCAAAATTCTGTTCTTACTCCTACATTCTCGGACTACAAAGAGATATCCTATTCGGAACTAGCACAGGTCATGTTACGGTTACCAACTACAGCGCCTGGCCCGGATGGAATAACAAATGCAATGTTAAAAATTTTCTTCCAAGAAGCCCCACGTGAGCTTCTGAAGTTGCTAAATTACTCTATTAGCAATGCATGGATTCCACATGAATGGAAGATCGCCAAAATTATTCCGTTACTTAAAAAGCAAGGGGCAGGGTATACTATCGACAACATCAGACCAATTGCGTTGACATCAAACATAGCAAAACTTATTGAAAGAGTGCTTCAGGGGCATATAATGAAGTTTATTGATGAAAATCAATTGTTGAGTCCTTGTCAAATTGGATTTAGATCTGGCTATTCAATATGGCACGCGCATGTAGACCTTGAAAGTCGCATTAACATCGCCAGACAGAAAAAACAATATGCGGCGTTAGTTACTTTAGATATATGTAAAGCCTATGACAGCATTGAACATGCAATTTTAACAAATCGGTTACAGGGCCATGGCTTTCCAGGATATATTGTAGCATGGGTGCATGAATTTTTGAAAGACAGGGAATTCTTTTGTTTTCGAAGCGGCTATTCATCTGGTAAACACAAGCAAACAAGAGGTGTGCCTCAGGGATCGGTACTTTCACCAATATTATTTAATATTTTACTGAGCGGAATCCCCGTTCACCCAGGTGTCAGTACCTACGTTTATGCTGACGACATCGCCTTTTTTGGTATGGCTAGTGACCTATACTCCCTTTACGAAATTTTGCAGTCCTATCTAAAGAAACTGGAAGGCTGGCTGGATAGCTTACACTTAAACCTGAATGCTAATAAGTGTGCTATCCTTGTTTTTCCCGTTAAAGACCCAGTATACATATCGCTTAACTATCATCACGAAGATACCCCACAAGTTCAGTCACTGAAGTACCTTGGAGTTATCTATAACGGAAATCTTTACTGGCGGCCGCATATTGAATATATTGCAACAAAAGGAGCTCGTACAATGGGCATCTTGCGCAAGTTAAGCAATCGAAGAACAGGTATGCGAAGAAAATCCCTTTTGATGGTATATAAAATGTACGTTCGTCCAGTATTAGAATTTGGCTGTGTTTTATTCTCAGGTGTTCCGTCATACAAGCTTCGACCGCTAGTTTTATTAGAGCGAGAGGCGATACGTCTGTGCTTAGGCCTTCCAAAATACGTTGCAAATGTCGTATTATATCTGGAAGCGAGAATCCCACCTATTATATGCCGATTTCACCTTCTGACTGTTCAGACTTTCTTACGACTATATGAATCACCATTAAGCCGTCCTCAAATAATTTTCATCTCCGATCCACAATTATTTTTTCCCGTTCATTGGCCCAGGTTTCATACACCACAGATTATATTTGTGCAAAAATTACTTGAACCACTAAATGTGCAAATTCGCGATGTGCTTCCTAACAATACTCATTCAAATTACCTGGATATCAGGTTCGATGATATTTTCCCAAACCACGCAAAACTACTACCTTACAGCATCTTAAACGCCATGTTACAAGACCACCTAAGCTCCCTAGGAACAAATATTATCATTGCAACAGATGCATCACAGAGCGAGGAAAAGACTGGCATTGGGATATTTTGTCCTGCACTCGACTGGTCTTTTTCTTTAAGATTGCCCGATTTTGTGCCTATTTTTCTGGCCGAGTTTTTAGCAGTAATCCTAGCTTTACGTAAATTAGACCAAACGACTACAACAGCTGCTATCCTTACTGACTCCCTTTCTGTTTGCTCTTCCCTTACCGCCACTAATGATTCACCTATGCTAAAACTATTTTACTTGCTAGTTCCTGCCCATGTGCAATGTGTTCATTTGATTTGGGTACCTGGTCATAAAGGGTTGTTTTTTAATGAAACTGCCGATTCACTGGCAAAGAACTCACTTTCCGGCCCTGTTCTTCCCATTCTACCAGTGACTGCACACATCACGGCGGCTAGATTTCGGATGCGATCAATTAGAAAAGCCTTATCAAACCCAGTTCTGACTGCTTCTCCAGATTATAAGCACCTGATATTTCCCTGGCGTAGCGAATCCTGTAACACAAAGATGCTTGAGGTCTCTCTCACCAAATTACGTTGCCGTATACCCTCCCTAAATTTCTACTTACACAGGTCGGGTTTGGTTCCCTCCCCCCTCTGCCCGTTTTGTAATGAGGAAGAGACGATACACCACTTTCTTCTATCTTGTCGCCGCTTTACTACGGCAAGAAAACGATTGTTGGAAATACCTTTTCGAAGGCTTGGCCTGGACTTAACAGAAACTAATATTCTTTCGTTCGGGGCGTCCACTTTGGGATTCAGCCACAGGGATGCTTGCTTCGCCGTCCAAACGTTCCTTACAGACTCCAAACGAATACCCTGCTAAATTCTATCCTTTTCTTTTTTTTGTACTTTCAAATTACTGATTACTCATTCGATATGACTTTCTTGATTTACTTTAACATATAACTCTACGCTGTTGAATACTAATTTCATAGATATTCGGAAATGTATCCTCAATATTAATTTGGAATAATCCACCCATTTCTTGGCCAATCCCCCTCCGTGGGTAGGAGCCACAGGCGTGATAGGCTACAACAACAACAACAACTACGGGGACCGAATGCACATCTATACCGATTGTTCGGTCTCAACTACCAGCTCTTCAGGTGCCGTTGTCATTCCGGCTAT
This sequence comes from Dermacentor silvarum, assembly GCF_013339745.2. Lineage (NCBI taxonomy): Eukaryota > Metazoa > Arthropoda > Arachnida > Ixodida > Ixodidae > Dermacentor > Dermacentor silvarum. The sequence continues at coordinate 271,259,704 of NC_051154.1, read as the reverse complement.
GAAAACCACAATCACATTCGAACTGTCACACATGACAACTTCAACGGTGGCAGAGCTTGCTGCCCTACGTGCTATTGTAAAACACCTCCTGCAAGAGACACCTCAGAAATGGGCCATCTTTTGCGATTCTAAGGTAGCACATCCGAGTCTGTATTTTGCCCTTTATTACAGGTTTCACGCGCAGCTGGCATGTGAGATCAGAGGAGACCACCATCAAGCTATCGCTAAAGGGCATGGAATTATATTGTTACGCCGTGGTCACTGCCAGTGAAAAGTGAGGGAAGCGAGGGACGGAGAAAGAAGAAGACGACATTGCGCCTACGACTGACTCCAGCCAGCATTGCCCAAGGAGCTACATCTTTGTGTCTCAATCAGTAAACGCTCCCTTAACCCTCTCCCGAGGCCGTAACAGATTGGTGGAGGTGGTGGGTAATACGACCCCAACGACGGAAGCTCTACTCCCTGGTCTTCGCCGCAGCCGCCGCCTTGCCGGACTTCCGCCTTCGCCGATCATAACATAAACATAAATCAAGCTTTGTATTCACTTTCAACACTTCCCTTTGCTTCACGCGGAGGCCGAGCGAAGTGCTTTGCGCTATATTTCATGCAGCCTCGATGTCGCTAAATGAAGCATGTGCACAGCGCGCCGCGTGCGCGTTCTTTTATTGGGTCCGATTATTGTAACGAATCCTTCTGATCAGTGAGATTAGTGCTGCGATTTTGTCGCGATGCCTTTGCCGACGGTCTTCCTTCTCGCTTTACAGTAGTCAAAGTGACGCTCCGTCCTCGTTATCAATGTGTTCATGACTGTGAACAGTGGATAAGGGTGGCATGGAATCGCGCGTAAGGCGTTTTTTTTTTGTTTTTTTTTAACAAGATCGCGGCCCCGTTCTTGTCATATCACATACAACTCACGGTCCGATAACGGAAACGGGAAAATAATTGTAAAAGAAATTAAATCTAACCTTGCATATGCTCGCCATGCGTTACGTCGCCTGAAATCGGGTCGCGTTGCCCACTTTGCCGAAAATTTTTGCTCAACAGACCTCATATTTGTCATCTTTGTCATTTGACACGTGTTTCAGTGTTTCATGTGTTCAAAAGAACGCAAACTTGCTGCATCAATACATAACGTTTGTTAAGAAACATGTTGTGGGATGTGAACCAACAAAATGCCTAAGCTGGGGTACGCTTGTTTTGGGCACTTATTGCTTCCGGTTGTTACTTTTATTCCTTTTCTATATGACTTGTGGAGTTCCTCAGTTATATTTAGCACCTCCATAATGTCTCTACCTGTGTCTTTTTATTATTTTTTTCTTGCTTTTTAATCGGTAACTTTGATGACCATTGGAAATGCCACATTTTATTGTAATGAGTATTTTTCTGACATTATCTTTCAGGCGATAAAGCTGACCTAATTGCTAGGATGACCAAGCAGCATAGGCCTGTGCCAATGGATGTGTTTGAGGAAACTGGCCAGGCATATCGCCACAGGCAGAAGCCAACCCTTCAGGTAATAATGACAATAATGCTTTAACAATTGCAAAGTTTGCTGAAACAGATATCATGCAACTTCATTTTCCTCTTTCCATTTACATTATTACTACGAACGCCTGGACATCGGATCCAGTGGGCATGGGAACAGTGGTCCTTGTACCGCTCTAACGCACTACTTCTTCACCATGCAGGTGTGTACACAACCATCGCTATATGCTAAAAAATCTAACAACCGCTGTCTACTGCTGTTCCCGTGCCCATGGCTTCTGTGCGATACTTTGAGCGAATGTTTTTCAATGGCATATCTATTGCTGTGTTCCGGTGACATTGAAACTAACCCTGGACCTACCACCCGTACCACTGTGCCACAAGAATTTGATGACTTACCCGAAAATCCTGCCGAGCAAATGAATGCACTATACAACATGTTGAAAGACGTACACTCTTGCTCGTTACAGATCTCTAAAAGTCATTCTGACCTTGCCGCTGATGTTAAAGCAATTAAAACCGGGCAAAAAAAGCATTCACACTGAAATTACTGGCATCAGGAAGCGGCTTGACGAATTAGAAGAAAAATCTAAAAAGCTAGATCACATGACAGAACTAACAAATATTCAAAAGTCTGTGGAAGAACTAACCGATGAGAATAATCAGGCGCAATCCAGACTAACCGATCTCGAGGACCGATCGCGACGGGACAGCTTAATATTTAACGGAGTTCCAGATTCGAAAGAAACCTGGCAGGAAACTGAAGTAAAATTAACAAATTTCATTGCTACCGTTTTTGACAGATTTCCCAGTGAATCATTTCCAAGGGCGCACCGTTTAGGTAACTTTTCACCTACTAAGTGTCACTCCATTGTTTCTAAGTTTACTGAGTTCAAAATAAAAGAGAAAGTACTGTCACTACGTAATCAACTAAAGGATAAGAACATCACAGTCAGCGAAGACTTTTCAATCGCAACACGACAGGCTCGTAAAAGACTCATTGACTTTGGGAAAGCTCAGTCTGGTTCACCACTATTTAAGTTACGTTACAACACATTGCTCATTAATAACAAATGCTACATGTATTTTCCAGACTGTGATCAAGTACTAGAGGTTAATAAACGCATCGATCATGCCAGTCATGCCCATACTTCTTCGGCTAGCACGTCTACATAGGGACGATGAGGGGAGTTGGCCGCGAATCACGTCCTCAGGTTTCAGTTCTTTTTTCTAACGTTAGAAGTGCACTAAACAAGTATAATTCTTTATCATCAACTATTGACACGTGTAGCGCAAATATAGTTGCCTTCACGGAAACATGGCTCCACGCGCATGTCCGCGATCATGAAATCTTTGACGATGCGAACCGCTTTCATATACCGTTGTGATCGGACAATGCGTAGGGAAGGCGGCGTCCTTTATGCCCTCTCAAAGGACGTTCCTTCTTCATGCATTCATATTAACACTGAACTTGAATTAGTCTGGGCCATAGTAACCATTGACTACCACAAGATTATATTAGGCTTATGCTATCGTTCTCCCTCCTCACCTTCAACATTTATCGATGAACTGCATGATGCAATGAATATAGTTTGTACACGATTTCCTCCATATCCTTTGTTTCTACTAGGAGATTTAAACTTTCCCAGTATATTATGGAACGCAAATCCACCCTATTCATTGCCGTCTTTGCCACAACCTCGTGAATTTCTTAACATATGTTCAGTTTTTTTAACGCAACTAGTAACGTTGTCGACTAGGACATCAAATAAAAGTACCAGCACTCATGATCTACTACTAACGACTCGACCAGATTTCGCTACTGCTATGACCTATGCACCAGGCATCAGTGATCATTCATTACTTTCGTTTTCATTGAATGCACCCTGTCCTAAGGCAAAAAAAAGGAAAGCGATACGGGACTACAAGAAAGCCAACTTTGACATGATTAACAGTGAACTAACGCATTTTTTAGACATCTTTTTAAGCAATTTCGATACCCGTTTAGTGCAGTCGAACTGGGATATGTTTGTAAATGAAGTCGAACGTCTTACAAATAAATATATCCCTAATCGCTTTATCACTTCAAACGCACATGCGCCATGGCACAATACTTATATCAAACGTCTATCTAACCGAAAGAAACATTTCTATCGTGCCGCCAGATGTTTGCCTACTAACCACCCCCGCTGGGCTACTTACAAATCTGCATCGACCATCTACATCATCATCATCATCATCATCATCATCATCATCATCAGCCTATATTTTTATTTCCACTGCAGGACGAAGGCCTCTCCCTGCGATCTCCAATTACCCCTGTCTTGCGCTAGCGTATTCCAACTTGCGCCAGCAAATTTCCTAACTTCATCATCCCATCTGGTTTTCGGCCGACCTCGACTGTGCTTCCCTTCTCTTGGTATCCATTCTGTAACCCTAATGGTCCACCGGTTATCCATCCTACATGGCCTGCCCAGCTCCATTTCTTCCGCTTAATGTCAACTAGAATATCGGCTATCCCTGTTTGTTCTCTGTTCCACACCGCTCTCTTCCTGTCTCTTAACGTTAGTCCTAAGATTTTTCGTTCCATCGCTCTTTGTGCGGTCCTTAACTTTTTCTCGAGCTTCTTTGTTAACCTCCAAGTTTCTGCCCCATATGTTAGCACGGGTAGAATGCAATGATTGTACACTTTTCTTTTCAACGACTGTGGTAAGCTCCCAGTCAGGATTTGGTAATGCCTGCCGTATGCACTCCAACCCAATTTTATTCTTCTGTAAATTTCTTTCTCGTGATCAGGGTCCCCTGTGAGTAATTGACCTAGATAAACGTACTCCTTTACAGACTCTAGAGGCTGACTGGCGATCCTGAATTCTTGTTCCCTTGCCAGGCTATTGAACATGATCTTTGTCTTCTGCATATTCATCTTCAACCCAATTCTTACATTTTCTCGATTAAGGTCCTCAATCATTTGTTGTAATTCGTCTCCATTGTTGCTGAATAGGACAATGTCATCTACATCTACGAAAGATAACTCCGCTAAAGATAACTTTCTTACTAACGTTTGGCCGTCTATGTTACAAACTAACGCAAAAAAATTTTGGCGAGTCATTAACCCACCATTTGACAACCATATTTCCTTGATTGACTCATTCGGTAACCAGATTAGTCAAAACCATTGCGCCACTGTTCTTAACGAATTTTTCATAAAACATTTTTTCTGTGGATAGCCATAATGAATTACCTACTGTGAGCTCACGCAATTATTTACCTATGTCACCAGTGATTGTTTAACCACTTGGCGTCGTATGACTGATTGAAGCACTTAAGAATGAATCTCCACCTGGCTATGATGTTATTAACACAAAATTTTTGAAAAATACTAGTGCTTACAGTTCCATTATACTAACAAAAATTTTCCAACAGTCACTGGATATGTCTACACTTCCTAGAAAATGGAAAATTGGCAAGGTCGTACCAGTGCATAAATCTGGTAATAAAAACTGCTCAACTAATTACCGCCCTGTTTCATGAACTAGTATTTGTTGTAAACTGCTCGAGCACATAATGTTTACTAACCTAGCCAATTTTTTAGAATCTAATTCATTTTTCACGTCAGCACAGCATGGCTTCCGGAAAACTTATTCATGTGAAACACAGTTAATATCCTTTACGAATCATTTGCATCAGATTCTTGATCAATCATCGCTTGCCGACTGCATTTTTCTCGACTTTGCAAAAACATTTGATAAGGTTTGTCATAGACTGATACTTTACAAACTGCACCAACTAAATCTTGACAGTAACGTCTTAAAGTGGATTTCATGTTTCCTCAATAAGAGATCCCAATTTGTTGCTGCAAACGGCCGTACTTCTTGCGAAGTTCATTCCGGCGTTCCGTAAGGTTCTGTCTTAGGCCCCCTGTTATTTCTCAATTATATTAATGACCTCTCATCAGTTATATCATCTAACATTCATCTCTTTGCTGATGACTGTGTTATTTGTCGTGAAATTACTAACGATGACGACACTAAGGTATTGCAATCTGACCTTCACGCTATATCTAACTGGTGCGCAAAATGGTTAATGGACCTAAATATTAAAAAGTGCAAAGTCATGCGTGTATCTAGAACTTCCACTTGCTCTCCTCTTTATTATCTTAATAACATTCCTTTGATTCTGTTAACTATTACAAGTACCTAGGAGTTCACATCCCGACTAATCTAACTTGGTCACTACATATTCAGTACATTATTAACAATGCTAACCACATCCTTGGCTATTTACGTCGTAACTGTTTACTGCTCCATGTGGCTTAATGTTGCAGATTTATGAGAAACTAATAGGCCCTAAACTGGAATATGCTACAGCCATGTGGGACCCAAGCTATGACAATCTAGTAACTTCCATTGAACTTGTCCAGAATAACTCCGCTCGTTTTATATTATCTATTTATGACAGAACTGCGAGCATCTCCGCCATGAAAACTTCCCTAGCACTTCCTTCTTTAGCATCTCGCAGAAAAGTTTCTCGTTTAACTCTGTTTCACAAGTTGTATCACCATTCTTTCCTACATGACCAACTACTCCTTCGCCCACAGTACATATCCCGCCGCATCGATCATCATCACAAAGTAGGTATTCCATCATGCAGCACAAAGACCTTCTTGAACTCATTTTTGCCTCGTACGTCAAAAGAGTGAAACGAGCTTCCCGTTGACAGTGTTAGTATTAACGATAATCACATGTTCCATGATGCATTAGCTATCATTGTACAACTGCGACCTTTATTTGTGCGAACAGTACTGATAGCTTTTTTGTTCACTTATTTCTGTGTACAATGTATAATTCCGAGCTTCATTTGTATGAATTAACTGTACTGACCGTTTCTTTTTTGTTCAACTATTTTTTTGTATAACAACCCACTCCCCTCTGTAATGCCATTTTGCCTTAAGGGTAAAATAAATAAATAAATAAATAGATACGGAATATCTGAAAAATGAAGTTCGAAGCCAAAAATACAAAGAAACGCTGGAAAAAAACCTTGCACAAGTGCACACTACGCGTTAATACAATTACATAATATTGATTTCATTTAAGAAGGCTGCCAAGAATTGCAGAGCAGATCGTTGTGCTGACGCGTTATTCTACGGCCCAAGCAACTTTTCTAGAATGAATGGCGATTCATTACTGACCTGATAACACATGCCAGTGACTCGAGCTGATGTGCTTTAGTTTGATCTAAATCTGAGGTGTTTTAGGTGTGAACTAAAACTGGGGCGTTTTAGTTCGAGCCTGTCTATGAGCGGAAAACACACCGTGCTATCAAGGCGCGCGCACGTACTGCCTCGGGACAGAGGCTCTGCTAAATGGGCATTTACAGAAAATTTCAATTTAAGAAACGTCGGGACGATTCAACGCTTTCCTCAGTGCATCAGTCCTTGCTCGGAGCAATCGCTGTGCTGTCGATGTCGATGAACGCGTCCGTTATGTTCACCGGGTGTGAACCGTTTTATTAGCTAAATTATAGTTTGGCTGTTGTAAGTTTCGACGGTCTGTACAACAGACGACGATGCTCTGGTCACGCGATTAAACGTTGAAAAGCTATCTCACCTTAAGTATCTGTAGAGGAAGATGCCGAAATACTGCTTCTTGGCGTTTTTCTTATCAATATTTCGTATCACGTTCATCGCTAAGAGGAGGCCACTACGCAGCACAAGAACATCGGCGTGTCAGCGAAGAGCAGAAACAGGACTACCAAATGCATGAGCAACTTTTTTTACTTAAAGAAAGTTATTCAAGTACCCGAGAAAGAAGAAAGTGTCCACGGCTAGGAGACCATTGACGATGTCTTGGAAAAAAAATGACTCCACAGCGGGTATAAGAAATTTGAGACCGCCTATGTGAAAAAAGACAGACGAAATTGGCAACAATTAATGGTAACCTTTCACTGCCACCAGAGAAGTTCGTGCGAGTTTTCAGAACGAAAACTCATGGAAAGGACTGGCAGTATCGTATTTGGTATCTGGCATTCCACGTGGCCGCAAGAAACGCTGCGTGTGCCTGTATGCATGCATGAACAGCGGCATCAGAATGGCCGCAATACATGCTGCATTGCGAAACTGCGGCATGACATACCTGGTGTTTCATTTTAGCTGCACTAATTTTTTTTAATTTGCCTGTGGCATGTAGCACAGTTATAATCCTTGATCTAAACTACTCGATGGGGCGGCTATTACTTCCACGAGAAATCAAAACGCCTAATTGAATTAATAACATAATTGCGCTAATTAATATTTCAATTAATTATTTTACGGCACATCTTTCAATCAACTAATTATAGCCGCTGAGTTCGCAAGGCTGAACTGATCGAATGAACTTGGAACGAATTCTCAGGACTGAACCAGTTTCGAGATATTAATTTTCAAAGTATCGGACGAAACGCATTGGTGTTCCAGTTAACTTTGTGCTTCAATGCATAAAACAGCGTTTTCCTTAAAAAGTTAACTGGAACACCCATACATTTCGTCGGACATTTTGAAAATTAATATCTCAAAACTGGTTCAGTCCTGAGAATTCGTACCAAGTGGATACGCCTTCCGAACTTACCGGCTATTTTTCGTAGACTGAAAGATCTGTCGGAAAATAATTATTGCAAAGTTATTTAGCGGAAATATCTTAATTATTGAATGAGGCGCTTTGATTTCTGGTGGAAGTAATGGCCGCCGCATGGAGTAGTTTAGATCAAGGATTATAATTGTGCTAGCTGCCACAGGCAATTTTGAAAAATTCGGTGCAGCTAAAATGAAACACCCTGTATATGCGAACTGTACAAAATAAATAAAGCGTCCCTCCCTACCTCCCCCCCCCCCCCCCCCACGCTCACCCAAGGAAGCCTATGGAAGTTTTGAAATAAACCCATATGAAGCCACGTAGGTACAAGCGCGTGTAGAGCCAAGGTTCAGCATTAGTGTTGTATCATTCATTTATTTTGGAGAATTACACGTAGTTTTTTCGGTTTACATTGCATGACAGAAACACTCGTTGCTTTTCCTTAAAGACTATATTTTGCGGAGGAAGTTTTACCGGTCTTATTTTATTTTCTGTGGTTATTTCTCACGTAGAGGGTGTATAGGTATTTTGTCGGTGGTTATTTACGTGAAAGTGTGCCTGCGTTTTTAGGAAATTTTGTGGTACTTTCAATAAGGGTGATATATGCCCCCTATCTGCTTTCTTTATCGGCGTGCAACTTCTGCACTGGCAAACAAGCAATGATAGCGGAGTTGTGGTAGTGAAGTCATAAGGTGCATGACTGCCTGTCATGACTGACTGCGTTCCGGCCGTGCAACGCAGAAAATGTTACTAATTATAGGGCACAACGTTGCCAAGTAGCGAAGGGTTGATCGCAGTAAAAAAAAGTGTCCTTAATCATTACATTAAGCTGTTTACCAAACGCAATAAGAAGCTATACTGCAGATTGTAACGGTGTCCGCGTTGTAGCAATAAACACCAACAAAAGATTCGTCAATTTCAACCTGTGTCGTAACCAATTTAAATTTTCAATGCAGCGTAAGGTATTCATACGAATAAAAAGTGACTGGATGTGCCCCGTCTCGACTTTGACCATGCTGCATTTAAATATTTGATATTCACGACTGCAATTCTACGCTTCTTTCTCAAGTCGTACTCCAAATTATCACTATACTGCTGACATATTTCAGTTAAATCGAACTTATATATGAAGCTAAATCTAGCTACTTTTCTCAGCGTTTCTCGATTTATGGCCGAGAGCGCTCAACAATAATTACAGCCTGAAGCACGAAAATGCTGTGGGAAGGTTTTGAACGCTGAAAAGAAAACAAGCACATCAAATCATTATTTATATCAGTAGGCCATCAAACAGCGCTTGTCTGTTAACCCCACATATATCCTGGGTCATTGGTGCGGGCACAGTTCAAGGAATCATTACCCACTCGCAAAATCTTAAGTTCTTTTCCAATTCTTATCTTTATATGGAAGAAATCGACTGACCATTTTCCAGCCTGTCCTAACGCATTATTGCAGTCCAAAGCACTCGCATCTGGAGCTCGACATCGGCGTACTCGGCGATCAGTTCGCTTTATCTCGACGCCTATGATCATGCAACTTGAGAAGCTATATCTGTGTCCGAGGTTCGGTTGTACCTACGCACTGCTTGGAATTCGACGTTGAGGTACGTCTGCGACTGCACCACCCAGAACATGGTCATGACACGGATGCCGTCCAGACACTGCATGGCCGAAGGCACGTCCTCTGTCGTCAGCAGTTGCTTCAGGTTGCGGAAGACGACGCATGTGGCCAGCACACTCTTGTCCGTTTCTGAATTTGCGAGAGGAAGTAAAAAAAAAAGTAAGAGGCCGGAATAAGTCAAAACTAACTATGTATAGATACAATATTTAGTGACATCATGTCGTTCCGAATGGCATGCTAATATGCAGCCTGTTCAAATGAAGCTTCTCGTTTGAAAAATAAATACAGTCGTGTAAGTACCTGGCACAGCACCGACAAGGGTAGCTGAGGGCTTGTTATGCGTTGACACTGAGCGCCCTCCAGGAACATGTAAGTGAAACAGGTTAAGCGATGTGGAGTAAAAAGCACGCGGCTGGGCCTCGCACTTCTATCGATGCATGTCGCGGTTGCTTTTCCCCTCAGCAATAAATCACGTGCATTAGCTAAAATACGCGGGTAGTACGTAACTCTTGAGCATACGCCCGAGTGACTCCGGGGTTAACAAATGTTAAGGACGCGTAAGGCGTACATAAAGGTGCGCCATTGTGCGACAGCTAGTGGTGGCTTTCCCGAGTCGACGACGACTAGGGATAGTATGCGAGCCACTTACAGTCACCGCCGTAAAAGGGCTATCGTATCTACACAAGCTCGGTTGATCCATCAGTGGGCCAGAAAGGTACGTCTCCTGGATGATTCACAGAACACCAACCCGTTCGAAAGTTTTCATCCTTTGCAGCTCACAGGAGAGAGAGAAATAGGAGAGAGGAAAGGCAAGGAGGTTAACGAGATGCACATCCGGTTGGCTACCCTGCACTGGGGGAAGGGGGTATAAGGATGAAAAGAGAGATTGGAGATAGAGAGAGCACAGTTGTGCGCACTTTTGAAGGTTTGCACCAAGTCTACACACGGTCGCAAAGACCTATCGACTTCAGGTACTGCAACAATGCTTTCGTCGCTTTCTGCGCCATCTATGCGTATGGCCATGGTCCAAGGATCTTCATTTCCGAAAATAATCTAGAACCCAGCCGGTTCAATGCTGTCCGGAGAGCTTCACGCTCAATGTCGTACTGGGGAGAGAGACATAAGACTTTTCCAATCGTTTCTCTGGTTTCACAGGAGTAGCACATGGGCGTATCCCCTATTCCAATGCGGAACGAGCAGGTCTTTGTAAATGCCACCCCGAGCCAGAGGTGGCACAATACTGTCGCCTCAGAGCGGGAAACTTTCGATGGCACTTGTAGCTTTAAGGATGGGTCAAGTATGTGAAGAAGCCACTTCGGAAGGCTGGGATAAGAACAATATTTGTGTGCTATTGCTTTAGCCACGATATGAAGATTTCTTGCAACGTCGGTCCAGGATAAGAGGATTGGAACTGGTCGGCCTTCCAGATGGGAAGATCGGGCGGCTTCGTCGGCGAGGTCATTACCAGCAATGCTGGTATTCCCAGGTAGCCAGTGAGGGAAACGAGGGAGCGAAAACGCCGTTCGTAATTGGAGGGTGTCCGATCAGAGTACTCAAGTGACCGCAGTGTACCTTGGCATTCATCGACGTGTGCTACATTAACTGATGGCTGCCATGGGGCCGGAGTGGCTGGCGTTCGCGCGCGTGCGGTCTCTCTCGCATAGCCGTCCTGAAAGCCGCTGGGGCAATGAGAGACTTGCTGACATCGAAGCAATTCTTCCGTACAATCTGGCGTATTGTCGACGAGAGGTCATTAGGCGACATACTGTCGACACTAGCCACTGTTGGCACGTTTGACAGACGGCCAAATTTCGGAGCTATCCGTCGCATCTTCAGCGTTTCAAATGTGCGACAGTGCTACATCACGTCAGACACGGAGTTCAGGTTTTCCTTGCCAATCAAGAAATTATATACGTCTTCGGCTATCCCCTTCAGAATGTGTCCAACCTTGTCCTCTTCAGTCATCCTAGGATCCACTATCTTGCACAGCTTCAAAATTTTTTCGATATATGTGGTACATGTCTCCCCTGGAAGCGGCGCCCTCTGAGCCAATGTCTGCTCCGCTCGCTTCTTCTTCGCGTTAGAATTGCCGAAGCACTTCTGTACTTCCTCAACAAAACGATCCCAAGTGGTGAACATTTCCTCGTGGTTTTCATACCACATGAGAGCAGTGTTTGTCAGTGCAAATACAACATGGCAAAGCTGCGCTGCCGAGTCACAGCCACTGCTTCTGTTCACCTGCTTATAGTTCTTGAGCCACTCGTCAACGTCCTCCCCTGAGGTCCCGCCAAAGTTTGGCGGCACTCGGTAGTACGGCCAGGGACCCGTAGGAGCCGTAGGAGTTGCCCCCGATGCATCAGAGGTCGGGAGTTGGGACATCATCTCGATCGGCGAAGGCGGAAGTCCGGCAAGGCGGCGGCTGCGGCGAAGACCAGGGAGTAGAGCTTCCGTCGTTGGGGTCGTATTACCCACCACCTCCACCAATCTGTTACGGCCTCGGGAGAGGGTTAAGGGAGCGTTTACTGATTGAGACACAAAGATGTAGCTCCTTGGGCAATGCTGGCTGGAGTCAGTCGTAGGCGCAATGTCGTCTTCTTCTTTCTCCGTCCCTCGCTTCCCTCACTTTTCACTGGCAGTGACCACGGCGTAACAATATAATTCCATGCCCTTTAGCGATAGCTTGATGGTGGTCTCCTCTGATCTCACATGCCAGCTGCGCGTGAAACCTGTAATAAAGGGCAAAATACAGACTCGGATGTGCTACCTTAGAATCGCAAAAGATGGCCCATTTCTGAGGTGTCTCTTGCAGGAGGTGTTTTACAATAGCACGTAGGGCAGCAAGCTCTGCCACCGTTGAAGTTGTCATGTGTGACAGTTCGAATGTGATTGTGGTTTTCATAGCCGGAATGACAACGGCACCTGAAGAGCTGGTAGTTGAGACCGAACAATCGGTATAGATGTGCATTCGGTCCCCGTAGTTGTTGTTGTTGTTGTAGCCTATCACGCCTGTGGCTCCTACCCACGGAGGGGGATTGGCCAAGAAATGGGTGGATTATTCCAAATTAATATTGAGGATACATTTCCGAATATCTATGAAATTAGTATTCAACAGCGTAGAGTTATATGTTAAAGTAAATCAAGAAAGTCATATCGAATGAGTAATCAGTAATTTGAAAGTACAAAAAAAAGAAAAGGATAGAATTTAGCAGGGTATTCGTTTGGAGTCTGTAAGGAACGTTTGGACGGCGAAGCAAGCATCCCTGTGGCTGAATCCCAAAGTGGACGCCCCGAACGAAAGAATATTAGTTTCTGTTAAGTCCAGGCCAAGCCTTCGAAAAGGTATTTCCAACAATCGTTTTCTTGCCGTAGTAAAGCGGCGACAAGATAGAAGAAAGTGGTGTATCGTCTCTTCCTCATTACAAAACGGGCAGAGGGGGGAGGGAACCAAACCCGACCTGTGTAAGTAGAAATTTAGGGAGGGTATACGGCAACGTAATTTGGTGAGAGAGACCTCAAGCATCTTTGTGTTACAGGATTCGCTACGCCAGGGAAATATCAGGTGCTTATAATCTGGAGAAGCAGTCAGAACTGGGTTTGATAAGGCTTTTCTAATTGATCGCATCCGAAATCTAGCCGCCGTGATGTGTGCAGTCACTGGTAGAATGGGAAGAACAGGGCCGGAAAGTGAGTTCTTTGCCAGTGAATCGGCAGTTTCATTAAAAAACAACCCTTTATGACCAGGTACCCAAATCAAATGAACACATTGCACATGGGCAGGAACTAGCAAGTAAAATAGTTTTAGCATAGGTGAATCATTAGTGGCGGTAAGGGAAGAGCAAACAGAAAGGGAGTCAGTAAGGATAGCAGCTGTTGTAGTCGTTTGGTCTAATTTACGTAAAGCTAGGATTACTGCTAAAAACTCGGCCAGAAAAATAGGCACAAAATCGGGCAATCTTAAAGAAAAAGACCAGTCGAGTGCAGGACAAAATATCCCAATGCCAGTCTTTTCCTCGCTCTGTGATGCATCTGTTGCAATGATAATATTTGTTCCTAGGGAGCTTAGGTGGTCTTGTAACATGGCGTTTAAGATGCTGTAAGGTAGTAGTTTTGCGTGGTTTGGGAAAATATCATCGAACCTGATATCCAGGTAATTTGAATGAGTATTGTTAGGAAGCACATCGCGAATTTGCACATTTAGTGGTTCAAGTAATTTTTGCACAAATATAATCTGTGGTGTATGAAACCTGGGCCAATGAACGGGAAAAAATAATTGTGGATCGGAGATGAAAATTATTTGAGGACGGCTTAATGGTGATTCATATAGTCGTAAGAAAGTCTGAACAGTCAGAAGGTGAAATCGGCATATAATAGGTGGGATTCTCGCTTCCAGATATAATACGGCATTTGCAACGTATTTTGGAAGGCCTAAGCACAGACGTAGCGCCTCTCGCTCTAATAAAACTAGCGGTCGAAGCTTGTATGACGGAACACCTGAGAATAAAACACAGCCAAATTCTAATACTGGACGAACGTACATTTTATATACCATCAAAAGGGATTTTCTTCGCATACCTGTTCTTCGATTGCTTAACTTGCGCAAGATGCCCATTGTACGAGCTCCTTTTGTTGCAATATATTCAATATGCGGCCGCCAGTAAAGATTTCCGTTATAGATAACTCCAAGGTACTTCAGTGACTGAACTTGTGGGGTATCTTCGTGATGATAGTTAAGCGATATGTATACTGGGTCTTTAACGGGAAAAACAAGGATAGCACACTTATTAGCATTCAGGTTTAAGTGTAAGCTATCCAGCCAGCCTTCCAGTTTCTTTAGATAGGACTGCAAAATTTCGTAAAGGGAGTATAGGTCACTAGCCATACCAAAAAAGGCGATGTCGTCAGCATAAACGTAGGTACTGACACCTGGGTGAACGGGGATTCCGCTCAGTAAAATATTAAATAATATTGGTGAAAGTACCGATCCCTGAGGCACACCTCTTGTTTGCTTGTGTTTACCAGATGAATAGCCGCTTCGAAAACAAAAGAATTCCCTGTCTTTCAAAAATTCATGCACCCATGCTACAATATATCCTGGAAAGCCATGGCCCTGTAACCGATTTGTTAAAATTGCATGTTCAATGCTGTCATAGGCTTTACATATATCTAAAGTAACTAACGCCGCATATTGTTTTTTCTGTCTGGCGATGTTAATGCGACTTTCAAGGTCTACATGCGCGTGCCATATTGAATAGCCAGATCTAAATCCAATTTGACAAGGACTCAACAATTGATTTTCATCAATAAACTTCATTATATGCCCCTGAAGCACTCTTTCAATAAGTTTTGCTATGTTTGATGTCAACGCAATTGGTCTGATGTTGTCGATAGTATACCCTGCCCCTTGCTTTTTAAGTAACGGAATAATTTTGGCGATCTTCCATTCATGTGGAATCCATGCATTGCTAATAGAGTAATTTAGCAACTTCAGAAGCTCACGTGGGGCTTCTTGGAAGAAAATTTTTAACATTGCATTTGTTATTCCATCCGGGCCAGGCGCTGTAGTTGGTAACCGTAACATGACCTGTGCTAGTTCCGAATAGGATATCTCTTTGTAGTCCGAGAATGTAGGAGTAAGAACAGAATTTTGAAGACGCGTTGTGAACCGGCTCTCCAATCCTTTAGCCAATAGGTCTAAGGACTCCTGCATTTCCTGTGCGGTATAGACAATTGAGTCTACATTAACGCTCAGTGGGAGTCTGTTTCTAGATCGAAGGAAATAAAATAAAGCACGTTTGTTTTTGGATTCAGATAGATAATCAAAATGTTTTTTATCGTACTCATCTTTTGCGTGTTTGACAGTGCGTTTGAAGGTTGCCGAAATAAATTGATAATCTTTCCAATTTTGTGGGCTCTGATTATGTAGAAGTTTTTTCCAAGCAGCTTTTCTTCTGCGATAAACTCGTGAGCACTCATTGTTCCACCAGGGACTAGATGATGTACGTTTAGCTGTCTGAATTACGAATTCAGACTTTTGTCGGGACATCTGTAACGCTGAACAAATTTTCAAGCCAATGTCTTCGTCATTAGTATTAGTCAATGACGCAATGGAAGAGTGTAAGCAGTCTTTAAATTTTTTGCAATTAACAAATATTCTGTCTTGTCGCTCAACTGATGTTAATGGGCATGCAATTTCGAAGTATACTGGGAGATGATCACTGTTTGTAGAGAAATCAATCGTAGTCCAAGATGTCACGGCAATACTTGTGCTAGAAAACGTCAAATCTAACACTGAGCGAGATTGGCCACGGACAAATGTGGGTCGTCTCATATTTAGGCATGAAAGATTTTTATCTATGGTCCAGTCCCATAGACGCGTTCCACATGCATCTGTTCTGTAACCCCATGATACGTGATGCGAGTTGAAGTCACCAGTAAGGATGACTTGATTTCTGCAGCTAGCAAGCGCACTATCCAATTGATATGTACTGTGTACGCCCGTAGGGAAATAAGCATTTATAATCGAAAAAGTACGGTAGCCTGGTATGCTAAGGTGTACTGCCAAAATTTCACATTCCGGAGACATTAACTTGAAAGCTATTTTAGCCTTATGACAGAATTTAGATGACAACAAAATCATTAAACCACCTCCTAGTGAAAGGCGATCTAATCGAAAAGGTCGAAAATCTTTAAAATTAAAATTTTCTCTGGAGTAAGCCAGGTTTCTTGTAAAATTATTACGTCAGGGTTAAGATGTGTACTTAAGCAATTTAAGTCTATTGAAGCAGAAATCAAGGAACGACAGTTCCACTGTAGCACTTTTAAAGAAGCTATGGTGATGATCTAATTGATATAATTACTTCAGCGACTACCGTCGCAATGTACTTTCTTGGATGCCAGAATGAGAAATAGGATTACCCTTTTTGTTTTTGGAATAGGGACAAGACGCTGTTACTGGAGAACCAGTTCGCTTATGCGGCCTGGTATCATGACCTGTTTCCATGTCATCCTGAGAGTCTGTCTGACGCGAAGAACAAGGATCGGATCCAACAAACGTTGGGTCCGATCTGGTATTCGGCGCTAGGACTGAATTGGCTACCTGTTCTGCAGCACAAGCAAGCGATTTGGTGATTGGTGTTGCGGCTGTTTGCAACAGCTGTGTCATCTGAGCGGTAAACACTTGGGAAATGCATTCTGTAACAGTTTCAACAATATGTTGCATAGCCTTTGTCATCGCTTTTTCCACTGCTGACTCAATGAGTTTAGACAAGTTGTCTTCATTAAAAGTCGACTGCCTCGCAGTGACGCCAGCGTATCCAAAAGCTCTGTCCTTGACGACTGCAATAGCCTCTTGCCGCGAACATCTTCGCCTGTCAATTACCTCGAGGACCTGCACTTCATTAGCTTTTGCCGAGCAGTTTGCATAGTCAGCAGCATGGTTTCCTCCACACAGGCAGCATGTTTCGGTTTCAGCTGTGCACTCATTAGGGGAATGATCCTCACCACAGACGCGACAGCGTGCATTTGATTTGCAGCCTCCTGCACTATGGCCAAAACGCCAACAGTTCCGACACTGTAGTGGACGGGAAGGGAGAGGATCCACTCTAAAAATAAGTGGCCACACTTTTAGTTCAGATGGGCAGGACATACCAGCAAACGTAGCTATGACCGATTCAGTGGCAACTTTTTCCCCGTTTACGAGTCGGTTGCATCGGTATACGGCTATGACACCAGCATCAGACAACTTCTCCAGAGTCTCAGTTGGGCTCAATCGAGAGTCTACGCCCCGGACAATGCCTTTAGTGCATGCTAGATGGGGAGGAATGAACGCACTCACCGGCACAGATGCAAAAATCTTACTCTTTAGGAGGTCTGCAACACAGGTCGGATCTGATGACCTACAAACTATCCCACCTCTTCCAAATTGTCGGACATCGCTTATCATTTGGAAGTGACGCGTGATGGCTTGGAGCTCGGCCTGGACAGCCTGTGGGTTGTTCAGCCGGATGAATCCACCACTCGAGGGCACCAGCGCGACAGGGATGCTGCTAACACCGCTGCGGAAGAAAGATTCCAAAGGTAAATCATCAGGAGAAAGGGAGGCTGACCAAGGGCTGGGCCCTTGCCCAGGAGAGTTTTTAGACATCAGCGCTGCTTCAAGCACTAGGTAAGTCCTGTAAATATGAGATGGTTAAGATGAGTAGGTCAAATCCACCCAAAACTCAGCCAAACCACCGCGCAGTGAGCTTGCCAGGAGACTTCAGCGTGGACGTCGGGACGCCGATCCAAACGAAGAAGCCCGAAAAGGCGTGGCCGGGATTACAGTGGACCCAACGCAGACGAAAAGATGCTTCTTCTTCCTTCCTGGGCCGGCTGTTCTGTCCCCGTAGGTCTCATTCATTATTAGCAGCGTCATCTTTTTTCAGAGGTATGTTTGGGTGATTGGCCTTCTTTACACCCTGAATACTTAGGCGCACATGAGGCTGTTGGAGACACCACAAGGGGAATGAAGGCCTTGCTGCTGGGGTGAATCCTGATGGAAGACAATCAGGATCGGTGATGATAACTTCAGAAAATGTGGCACGTACGAGGTCTCTGCGAAGGCAAGAACGCCAAGTGATGATCGGGGACGTGGGAAACATGACGGATATGCGCCCTGAGACAATCCACTGCAAGGTATGTTTGGATCGGATTATCTTTATCGAGAACGATTATTGCAGGTGTTGACGCGCAGCAAGAAAGTCCTAAACAAGTGCGCAACGCTTGATCCTGTAAGCTCTCCAATGAGCGAACATTTGACGTGCACGTATAGGACAACACTGGAAGGCTCTAACACAGTTACCCTAGAAATTGAGCTCTGTACAACTGAAGATTGGAGCGGCCAGATGTGCCCCATGTTTTTCCGCACATAAATCTCAGTACCTGCGCAATCGACCACAGATTTTAATTCGGGTACGTGCAATGTGGGCTCTAGGAAAGATTTCGGTCGATTAGTACACCAAAAATGTGAGTTTTTCTATAGGCAATGGTGTGTCCAGTAGCGCACCCAGGATCTCTGCCAGGGAGGGGGGGGTTGAATTTTTGTAGTAGGGGGGGGGGGCGCAAGCACTTTGCATAATATGCAATTTCCTTGCTTTAGCCAGAGAAATCCTGCAGCAAATAAAATGCCTACTATATAATAATATAATGACACGAAGAATGATGACGATGTTTATTTCTACAGCGTTTTCCTCAAAGTAATTTAAGAGTGAATGAGTAAATAGAAGACAGTGATAGAGTGTTTTTGTGTATCAGGAAAATTCAACCTCAAGCCACCTCCTGAATTGTAATAATGACAATGTGAACAGAGCACTGAAGGTACACGTTGGACTGATGGGGCTGGATGCGTGGGAGGAGAGGGTTGAATCGGCCGGAGGGGGGGGGGGGTTACAACACCCGAAACATCCCCGTCGGTGCGCCACTGAGTGTGTCCATTAATGGAGGCTCGGTATAGCGTCATGGGTTTACGTGTGAATGCAATCAATGCACATTTCTCGGTTGATACAGTCAAGCCTTGTGTTTGAAGGTATGCTCATGTCAAGGTTCCTGCCCGCTGCAATCGCCCACGCACCTGAAGGCGAGTAACCGCAGAAGTCGAAAGGCAAATGTCATCTGCGTATATCGAGAGGCACATTGTCTTAGGCAAAACTTCAGCTAGCCCAATGAGTGTGACAATGAACAACGTGGGACTCAATACTCCTCGCTGAGGCACGCCGCAGTTCGTGTAATCTTCAGCTGTGGAGCCACCTTCTGTTAGCACAAAAAATGACCTTTGAATTATGCAGTTGAATAACCAACGAAGTATGCGGCTGTCGATTCCAATAGTCTCCAGGGAGGTGATGATGTCATCATGTGCAACGTTGTCATACGCGCCTTTCACGTCGAGAAAGAGCGCAACTGAAATGCGCTTATGGCTTTTCTCTTGATGAAGAAACGTTGTGAGGTGAATGACGCTGTTAATTGAAGAAAGACCCAGACGAAAGCCTGCCATGGAAGCGGGGTAGATATTGTAATGCTCGAGATACCATTCTAGACGTGCAAGGACCATTCTTTCCATCACCTTTCCGACAGAGCTCGTGAGAGCGATCGGGCGATATGCCGCCAAGTCCAACGGAGATTTTCGCGGCTTTAGCAATCGTACCAGCCGACTTAACTTCCATTCCCGTGGACCTGTACCTTTATGCCTTGAGTTTTCAAAACTGACCAGAGGCGATCTTCTTGGCTCTTGTCCAAGGTGTCCCAGCACAGAATAGGTGTCGCCGTCAGGGCCTGGAGAGGATGATCGTTTAGAAACTGCCAGGGCAGCTTCGAGTTATTTCATGGTAAAGTACACGTCCATTTCCGGTACGCGAGCCACTGGGAGGTCTTTTACATCAACGTTGGTGCTTACAGGCTCGCCAGTGACTCTCGCACAGAATTCCTGCACCACACCAAGCTCAGTTTGGCCAAGATGGAGGGCCAAAGCTGCCAATGGCTGTCGTTGTTATGCGACGCTGAACTTTCTTCTGAATGCGACGTGCGCCTCTCAGATCATAAATTGATTTAGTGCGTCTGTATCGTCGTTCTGCACGCCGTCGAATCACGCGAAGTCTCTCAAGTTCAATGCCGAAATCCATTCGGTTTGAGGACAGCGATGTGAACACTTGGCAGCTTTCAGTGCTTCTGCGATGGTGTTGTCGATGTTGTCGATGATGGTGTGTCGAAATTTCCCCTGACACGCTTCTTCCATTAGCGACGCAATCATATGAACACATTCATCATATTGAAGAGCAGTCAATCATATTGAAGAGCAGTCAGTGCTCTTCAAGACACCACGAGAGAAGGACCGAGTGAGTCCATTAATCGTTAAGTAGGTGGGAATGTAATCACTTCCATGTGTCTCGATGTCACAAAACCTTTTCACATGTGATGTGAAGCTCCGTCACACTAAAGTCAAGTCCAGGCAGCTGCTACACGTAGGAGCCAGTAGATACGTCGGGCTACCATCGCTCATGATGCAATGATCATAATCACAGGCAAGTGACGCAACATTCCTTGACCTAGAGTTCATCTTGGTGCTTCCCCAAAGCAAGTGGTGCTCATTGAAATCCCCAGTGATG
Source organism: Dermacentor silvarum (assembly GCF_013339745.2). Lineage (NCBI taxonomy): Eukaryota > Metazoa > Arthropoda > Arachnida > Ixodida > Ixodidae > Dermacentor > Dermacentor silvarum. The sequence goes on along the minus strand of NC_051154.1, from coordinate 271,238,859 downwards.
ACTCAGGGGCCATCAGTTCACTTTAATATATATTTCAGTCTTTCAGAGTCAAACCGCCATGATGGGGAGATGTCAAAACCAATAAGAGTGAAAGCCACTTCGCGTTTTTGACGCGGATGCATACGTATTGGTTATACATGAGAATGGCTTGTTGGGCTAGTTGGTACATGGTTATACTAGGAGAATGCCAGCAAACTTGAAAATAGCAAAAAGAAAGTTTTCAAGTTTGCTGACATTCTCCTAGTATTGGTTGTAGTGATGAGGCTGAACAGCATGCGAAACATAGGTCAAGTCCGTGCTGATGTAAATGAGAACGTTGCTCCGTTCATCGCAAGTGGAAGAAGAAAAAAACTTCGCAACCAGATAATCTGTAAGGCGTTGATGCTCTCGGTTGACGAATAACAAGTATAGGAAACCAATTCTTCAAGTTAAATTGGCGCAATTTCTAGATGCGGGGCTTCAAGCCTCTGGCATTCCATTGAAAAATCGCCGCACTTCTAACTTCAGTGCGAAAAGAAAGTATTGGGTGAGCCATAGTGTTTATAGGAGACTTGCAAGTACTGGATTTAGTGCCTCCAGTATTTGCAGCTTCATGCAGTTGCGGCACTGCAGAGGCTTCGCAATCAAAGGCCGGACAGGATGATGAATGTGGCCTACCTTAACGTGCGACGGAAGACAGTTGCCCTTGAAAACAATCTTCACGCAACGTGAGCTGCCCAGGCGGTAGACATGAACAATGACGTCAATGTCACTCGCTGCTTTAACCAGAATCAGCTACAAGTCATTACTGAGGATGCCATGTCTACATCGTATGTTACACCGGTGATGACATCAGAGCCCAGCAGGACGTGAGAGCGCACCTGCGCACCTGCATGCCATCAAGATCTGATACTTTGCGAAGGGCGCTAAGAGCACCCGCATCCATGTCAATCGCCAGTACACTTCTGCGGGTATTCACTGTAATGCCCGTGATTTTATCTGGCACCACGGTCTCCAGCTGCATCGAGACAGATTGCCTATTAAGCCGCTTCATGTTACTGTTGGGTATCACAGGCATAAACAAAATGGTGCTAGAGTCGGGGTTCCGCGTGGGCTTAACAGTTTGTGTACTGCAGGGCGAAGAGGACCTGGTGTTCCTTTTCTTCGCCTTACGGCTCCGCACAAGTTCGAAGTCATCGTCTTCGGAAGGGTCCTCGCTGCTGAGCGAATAGACATGGGTGCCTTCGCTGTCGTGTCAGTCTGTAGCCCGATCCGGTTTCTAGGAGGAGGCGGCCGTCGCTGACGCCGCCAGTTCCAGCAGACGCCCTGGGCGATCCACTTCCATTGCCACAGAACAAGGCGCGACGACTGACACATACACTGGAGACTTCACAGAAAAAGCAAGAGGTAGTTGTTGTAGTTGTTGTAGCCTATCAGGCATGTGGCTCCTACCCACGGTGGGGGATTGGCCAAGAAATGGGTGGATTATTCCAAGTTAATATGGAGGATAAATTTCACAATATCTATGGAATTAGTATTGAACAGCGCAGAATTATATGTTAAAGTAAATCAGGAAATTCATATTGAATGAGTAATAATTAATTTAAAACTACAAAAAAGATAGAATTTAGCAGGGTATTCGTTTGGATTCTGTAAGAAACGTTTGGACAGCGAAGCAAGCATCCCTGTGGCTGAATCCCAAAGTGGACGCCCCAAACGAAAGAACTGTTAACGAAAGAACTGTTGAAGGTTCTGTTAAGTCAGGGCCAAGGCTTCGAAAAGGTATTTCAAACAATCGTTTTCTTGCCGCAGTAAAGCGGCGACAAGATAGAAGAAAGTGATGTATCGTCTATTCCTCATTACAAAACGAGCAGAGGGGGGAGGGAAACAAACCCGACCTGTGTAAGTAGAAATTTAGGGAGGGAATACGGCAACGTAATTTGGTGAGAGAGACCTCAAGCATCTTTATCACAATATTTTTTGAACAACGCAATTGGTTCTCTAGTTGTCTGATGAGAGTATGTCTGCCGTTCGCATGCACTTGAATTGAGTAAGCCCAATGTCAAGCCTCTGCTCAAGAACTTAATCAATCAAACGTAATCGAATGAAAAATCAGAGCTAGTTAGCGATGATTGATGGCTTGGTGTATGGAGCGCAAAATAACGACACTGACGAGAACTAGATGACAGCCATGTGCCATGTCCTTTTTAAATGCCTACTGCAACAAAACTTTGCGCAGTATAAAAAAGTATTGTTTTCAAAATTTAACGTTCAAAATGCGAATTGCCCATTTTTAACCATGAAACGCTGTCATCCCCACTCGCCTGAGTGACGCAAAGTTCAGAATCTCTCGATGGGGTCCGACGCATCTACGCTTGTTGCTTCGTGCACAGAGCGTGTGTCATTCTTGCACGTCATGGATATTTTCTTCCCGAATTTTAACGGTAATAAAGGTGAAGACAGGCTCTGAAGATATACTATGAGGGCATGCATAGTTGCAGCTGGCTTTTGTAACTCTCAAAGAGTCCACGAAGTCTACTTGCGCTGCAATCACACAAGCCACAATCCAAACAGAATGCGAAATTTGGGGAAATCAAAGAAAGCGGAGATGTCGGGCGATGTGCTTACATGGCCACTAGCTGTTCTTCCGTGAGAGTGACGATGTTTTTCGTTTCGCACTCGGCGACGCTGACGCCGAGCTTCAGGTTGGCGAACGCTGCTCGATTCCATGGAAGAAAAAAAAACGTAGTTGGCATTTCGATTGATTCAGAGCGGCTGGCACTTCGCGAACACGTGCGAAATCTATGCACATTGTATAGAGAATTCTAGAACTCGAGTTTTCTGCATAGAGATTATGAGTAAATCAATGCACGACGTGAAAAGCGTGAAATAAAGCTGAGAACAAAGGTCGATCGCCAGCGTTCCGTCGCTAGTTTGCATTTTGTTGTTATCGCATGTTTGGCCAGTGAATGTGTATGGTAAACGCAGCATAACGTTACAATGCTGCTACATTTAACCATAAACATATACTCATTTCGCAGTAGTATTACAATGAAAGCTTAGGCGCGCCGATGTCAGCCTACATAGTAGCAGCCAGTGTATTAACCTTGTTTCTCTCTTCGGTAAGCTCTGTTTCGTACCTGACTTTTTCCTGGATACAATCGACATAAGGTGTTCAATTTACAAGATCTCGTGCGCTATATATGCATGAGCTTGTGTCGCAAGCTGACAATTCCCATTACTGCACGCCTCCATTGATATTGTTATGAGCCAGTTGTCCGGCGGACAAAGAAGATGCTGAAGCATAGAGCCGACGAGACGAGGAAGAGGTGAAACTATGGTTCGCCATCTTTGTTGTTGCTGGCCAACATTTAGTCTCCTTGTATACATAGTGTAAATCAACCCGTTTTCTTTAAATCTCCCCGTAACATCTTCCTGGAGGTGCGGGGTACATCACCAGCACATCACGGAACTTCGAAGCGGAAACCTCGTGGGCCCTTCACCATGTCGACTGAGAGGCCCGCTGCTTCGGCTTCGGCTACCACAGTTTCACTTCTTCCTCGTCTCGTCGGCTGTATGCTTCAGCATCTTCTTTGTCCGCCGGACTACTGGCTCATAACAATATCAATGGAGGCCTGCAGTAATGGGAATTGTCTACGACTACGTGTATGTATACCTCTGACTGTCACGAAGACTGCAGCTGTTGCAGCATCGCATGGTGCTACGTTACCAACCAAATGCCCAGGTAATTCTTTCTTCGGTATGCAAACATTTAGGCAGGTAAATGAATGGTAATAATGTGGTTCTCCGTGCTTTATTATTGACTATATAAATTTTCATCGCACTTGTTTGTTCACACAGTTGCACGTGGTTAGTTGATCTTGGTGCCCCTTCGTGATACTGTTCTGTGCCTAAACGCGCACTGGAAACCTCTGCAGTCTGTGTGCAGCACAAAAACTCAATGTCGATAAAAAATCCCTGTAAAGGCGTCAGGGATTCCCTACGGGACATCTCTACCAAAGGAGAGGGAGAAAACACAAAGACCCTCGAAGCTGACATTGAACAAACTAGATTCGCGGCAGGTTTATGGCGGCAACTTCCAGTCGCCGCCTTTGCCGCGCTTTTGGACCACCTACTCCACGCTGGCATCGCGGTTCGGTGCAGTAATGGGCTTTGCGTCCGCAGTGAAAAAAACGAGGTACGGTGTAGTTAACGGTGCAGAGATAACTGGCAAAAAATAGCGACAAGGATTTTAAATGTGAAGCATTTCTTGCCGGCGGCTCTGTCCGTCCACACCCGCACTGCACATGCGCATCCTCCTCCCCCTCCTCTATTTGTCTCATCTCTCCTCTCGGCATTCCTCCTCTCCGACGCTGCGCATGCGCATCCTCCTCCCCCTCATCTCCTTGTCTCATCTCCTCTCCTCTCGGCATTCCTCCTCTCCGACGCTGCGCATGCGCATCCTCCTCCCCCTCATCTCCTTGTCTCATCTCCTCTCCTCTCGGCATTCCTCCTCTCCGCTCCGACGGTCCTCTCCTCTCTGTATTGTGCAACGAATGGCAATACCTGCGGCTCCGCGCGCGATAATGCGAAGCAGCTTAGGTTAGAGGCGTGACGGTAGGCGCTGCATACTCCGCTGGGGGGCGCCACTGTAGCCCGCGGTATAATGACGCGCACGTGCTCCGCTCCTCTCATTCTCCTCCCGCAACGCCGCGATGAGTGCCACGGACAGCGCCAGCGTCAACGCCAGTGTCAGCACCGTGGGCAGCGCCGCGAAGAGGGTCGAGCCGCTGCCACGAAACGGCAGCGGCGACAGGCCGATCCCGAACTTCGAGTCGACCCCATGGCTGCTTCGCATACTACTCAGGGTTCCCCTACGGGAAGATGGTGTAATTTTATTGCGATAGCAATTATATGGATACTCCAAAGCAGATTTTTGCCGTCGGCGTCCCCGTCGCCGTGAGGTTCCGTATGACGTCCACGGCGATGAAATCATCGCCGCGCTCCGGACGCTGTATGTGCGAGTGAAAGGGGGTGAGGGAGGCGCGCTTTCACGGGAAGCGAACGCACGTCGGAGAGCAAACGCGCGTTCTGTGCCGTGCTCCCTGAAGGGCTGCAGAAGCGTCTCTTTCCTCCTTGCCATATATAGAGAGCAAACGCAACTTTTTCCGTCACGCGAAAGGCTGTGGGGGACGGGAGGGAGGGGAGGCGACGTTTAGCTGCGGCACCAAATAAGCATTTATATAAAAACGCCGCGCGCGTTTGGTGCGAACGCGGGCAAAACGCCGACGGCGTCTACAACAGTTCTGCGCGTTGCTGGTGCTGCTGCTTGTCCAACTTTATACAGCTGATAAAACTACTATCCTTACTCCGTATAGCTCTCTACTAATTTGCTATCGCAATTGGTGCATCGCCTTTCGGGTGAAACTGTTTTTTATATTTTTTGACAGAGCTCCAATTCTTTAAGAGAGGGGCGCTGCGATCGCCAGAGTGTGCGGACGCGTTCACTTCGGCTCCCGCTTTACTAAACGTTTTCGCGACGCTTTTCTGCGGTTTCAACGTTATATTTGTGCTCCATGGCTTTCTGAAGACACAAGGACTCTGTGGACCCTTTTGGACGCAGTGAGTGCTTTTTATCACGTTTTTCAACGCCTTTTCGATCGTCGTTCGGCCGCCGCCTCGCTAGCCCTTACGAGGGCAATCTTCACTCCGACGTGGCGCGCGCTCGCTAGCGCGGCGCCGCAGCTGGCACGGTGCTCCCTTCCATGTATTTTCACGCTTAACAATGGATTACCAAGTGTCGGGGGTGGACATTGACCCGGAGGACATCCCGCCAGATCAAGGCTGGCAAATCGCCACGTCTCGCCGAGCAGTAGCTCAAAATGTAGGCGCCAAATCTACACTGCCATATGGCACTTTGAAACGCGGAGAGCATATGCCCCGCGGTAGAGAAAACGCTAAAAACAACATCATCCGAGCAAGCAGAATGTCGCAACTGCCAAAGGACGATATCCGCATCATCATCAGACCCAGAGGGGGACTTAATATCGCTAGGGTTGGCCCAACGGTAGTCGCCGACGCCATTGCCACCTCGGCCGGTCTCAGCCCTGTGGAACAACACGCGGACACGCTTTGCCCCAACAACAAACAAAACATCTTAGTGGCAAGCACGCCGAAAAGAGAAAACGCTAACCGCTACGTGCGCGTAAAACAAATATGCATCGCTGACAAGACCTATGAAGTTAGTGCCTACGAAGCGGCACCATACTCTACGTGTAAAGGCGTCATCCGGGGGATCCCCGTGCAAGACGGTTCGGCGGACATCGATGTAAACATTGTCAACGACAGAAATCCACTAGCACTGGCCGCCAAGCGCATCGGCAATACCACTGCAGTAATCGTGGCCTTCGATGGCCACCACGTGCCCAATTTCGTGCGATACGGGTCGGTACTGCTGAAATGTACGCTGTACCGCAGGCAGATCGATATATGCTACGCCTGCGGCCGGCTCGGCCATCGCGCGGACGTTTGCCCCAACCCCACAGACGTTATCTGCCGAGGCTGCGGTGCCCCGCACCCCGATCGGGATCACCAGTGTACTCCAAAATGTAAGCTTTGCAGCGGAGCTCACCTCACTGCCGACAAGGCATGTAAAGAACGCTATCACATTCCCTATGTGGTGCGAAGACGACGATGGGAGCGAGCACGATTGACGCAAGACGACGACGACTGTGCTACAGCGTCCAACGCAGCCGCCTACGACGGTGGTCGGTCCGTTGTCAACCGATCCAGGTCCCGATCCGGTGACCGTTCCGGGAGCCACTCAAGGCATGGATCGAGGTCCCGGAGCCGTCATCGGGCATGTTCCCGTGGTGCGCCACGGGGGGCCCCCACTAGATCTGCATCAAGGGACTACTCCAGATCCCCTTCCGGCTCCCGTCACGGATCCCGCTCGGGCTCCTGTTCCGGGCCCCGCCCCGGCACAACCGGGGCCCCCCATCAACGATCGGCCAGCCCTCCGGCGCCATCATCGGCAGGCAACGCCAGCAAAAATGAGCGAGGCACCCTCACTTGGGCGGACATCGTCCGAGGAAGAGGAAACGCTACATCACAGGTAGGGTCGGGATCACTCCCAGAGCATGTTACAAACACTACATCCGAGATAGCATTCCTCAAGCGCGAAAACGCAATGATGAAAGAAATGATACATAAACTCATGGCCACCATTGCTGAACTGAAAAATGACAGGAGCGTGCGTGCCGCTACACCCGCCACTGACAACACCGCCAATGCAGACACCCCGTCGCCGCTAGAACCTGTCGACGCCGCCAACGACGATGGCGAGAGCGCACCCAAGAAACGCGCGGTCGTACGCGAACATCCAGCTTTAAAGCCCGAATTAGATGACATTAAGAGCGTGCTGTCGTCGATTAAGACAAGCCTCCGCTTCCTCGGCGAGAGCATGGCCCTCGTGCAGTCCACCCTCGCGGCCCACGGTGATCGGTTGGGCAAAGTAGAACACTATCTCGATCACGTCGTCGCCCCCGCTGTCGCCGCAGCTAAGCCGGTCTCGCAATGCATGCCTACACCCAGTCCACCCCCTCACGTGGCTCTCTTGCACCCGTCGGACGCCCGCACCGACACCCAAATGCTTCAAGATGGCCAGGCCAAATGACGAGATGCGCATCTGGCAATGGAACTGTAGGAGCTTCGCCCGGAAGAAAGCCTCCCTACAGCAATACCTACGCAGCCACGAAGCCAAACCCCACGTCATCCTGTTACAAGAAACTGTAGTGCCAACCACCACGTTCTCCGGATACCAGTGGTTACCCGGCCCTTCGGGAGGACGCGGTACCGCCACGCTGGTCACTAATAAGATCACCTGCCTTGTGCACGACCTCGACATGCCCGAAATCGAACATGTCATGGTAGAGCTTCTCCCTGGCAACGCATCCCGACAAAGCGTGTACATACTCAATGTATACAGCAGCCCCAGTCACCACAAGCAACGGTTCAAACGCCTGTTCCAGAAAGCCATTCGCCTCGCCGGCTCCAACCCGATAGTGATCGCGGACGACTTTAACGCCGCGCTTCGCACCTGGGGCTACGCGTACGACACCCCCAAGGGTACCGAGCTTTGGCAGAACGCGAACGACATGAATCTTACCCTCATTACGGACAAGGCTTTCCCCACCCGCACTGGCACGTCCACGCAAAGAGACACCACCCCGGATCTCTGCTTCGTCAAGAATATCGCCGACGCCCGTTGGTCCAACCTCGCGGTAGATCTCGGTAGCGACCATTTCTTATTGGCCGTACACTTCCCCACAGTCAGCAGGAAGACCAAGACGTACACGTGGGTGGACTGGGACCTCTTCCGTAAGACTCGCGCAGAACGACCCACTCCCTACGCCGCGCCAAGTCTCGAGACGTGGACGGATCAGCTTAAAGTCGACGTCGGCAAGGCCACCAAAACCATCAGTACGGACCTGCCCACCCCGAGAGGATGGACAGTCGCCTCGCCCACCTGCTCGAGGCCAAACAATCCCTACTGGCCCGCTGGAAGGGCCAGCGCCTCAATCGGAGGTTACGCAAACGCATATCCGAGCTGAACAGGAGCATAGTGGATCACTGCAGCACCCTTTCCAAACAGCAGTGGGACGAAGTCTGTAACTCGATTGACGGGCAGGTCCGTAATGGCAAAGCATGGAACCTCCTTAAACACCTGCTCGACGACACTAACACCAACATCCGCACAAATTAGCGCCATTCTCTCGCGAAGATACTCCATCAGGCCAAAGGGACCGTACCACTGGAAGACATCGTCAGGACCCTCGTGCAGAAATATCTTCCGCTTCCCACGGGCCCGTCGATTATTCACCCCGAATACACCGGTACCGACAACACCCACTTCGACGCCGACTTTTCCGTCGAAGAGGTGCGCCGAGCTCTCCACGAACTCAATGGCCGCTCCACCCCTGGCCCCGATGGCATCCCCAACAAGCTCCTACGCAACTTGGATGAGCCCTCCGTCAATTACCTCACCGATACTATCAACGAAACGTGGAAGAAGGGCGAGCTACCCAACGCCTGGAAACTCGCCCACACGATCCTTATTCCCAAACCGGGAAAAGCGCCTAGCTTAGATCACCTCCGGCCCATCTCGCTCACGTCGTGCGTGGGCAAGGTGGCGGAGCACGTCGTCCTCAACAGGGTCGGTCGCTATCTCGAGGACCACGACTGCTTCCCGCACCACATGATCGGCTTTCGACCTGGGCTATCAACTCAAGATGCCATGTTACTCTTAAAACATCAAATTCTCAACGGAGGAAACACTCGGGATATCCGTGCCATACTCGGCCTCGATTTAGAAAAGGCATTCGATACGATCGCCCACTCGTCCATCCTGAAGGCGATCGCAGACCTCGGGCTCGGGCGTCGGTTCTACGACTTTGTCCGCTCCTTCCTGACCCGGCGCAGGGCCGTCCTCCGCGCAGGAGACCTGGTGTCGGAATACGTCGAGCTCGGACAGCGGGGAACTCCCCAGGGGTCCGTCCTCTCGCCGACGCTCTTCAACCTAGTGATGATAGGGCTCTCCGAACGACTCTCGAGGATCGACGGGCTAAATCACACCATCTATGCGGACGACATAACGATCTGGTGCTCCACGGGGTCGGATGGCTTCATCGAATCCGCCCTGCAGGAAGCCATTGAAACTGCCGAGTCCTACCTTGAACACACCGGTCTCAAGTGCTCCCCCACCAAGTCGGAGCTGTTGCTGTACTTGCCCAAACGCCGTGGCGCCAAGCCCAAAGGGTGGAAACCTCCGGCCGAACGCAACATCACACTCCGCATAAGAGACAGTCGTATAGTTCCCAGGGTAGACTCCACCAAGGTCCTGGGTATGATAATCGAGTCCCGCGGAACCAACACCCTAACGGTGCAGAAACTAATGACTAAGACTGAAAATGCAATACGATTCATACGTAGAGTGGCCAACCGGCACCACGGCCTGAAAGAAGACAACCTACTGCGTCTTGTACATGCGTTTGTTCTCTGCCACTTTACCTATGTCGCCGCCGTACACAATTGGCTACGTGCGGAGCGCGACAAACTCAACGCCCTTATTCGAAAGGTTGTGAAACGAGCCCTCGGCCTCCCTATCACCACTTCCACGTATAAACTCCTCGAGCTCGGCGTGCACAACACGCTAGAAGAGATCGCCGAGGCTCAGGAGCGAACGCAGATGATCCGACTAACGACCACCAAGGCGGGCCGCCACATTCTGCGCGAGCTCGGCTTTTTCTCCTCGATGACCAGGGATCCCCCAAATTTGACGCCGGTCCCCCGCGAGATCCGAGACCTTATGACGATCGCTCCCATTCCGCGAAATATGCATCCCGACCTAAACCGAGGCAGGCGCCTCGCGCGAGCGACCGCCCTTCTCAGGCGCATAGACATGAAAACGGACGATGTCTCGTTCGTGGACGCCGCTGCCTATCGCAACAACCGAGCCTTCGCCTCGGTCGCGGTCTCATCCTCGCAGCGGATCCTCAACTCCGCCACGATCCTCACTCGAGAGCCCGAAATAGCGGAGCAAGTAGCCATAGCCCTAGCTATGCTCGACAGCAAACGCAATGTCATCTACAGCGACTCCAGACCGGCCATCAAAGCCTTCGAACGCGGTGTCGTCTCGGACCAAGCGTTACGCATCCTCCGCAGCGCGGATCAGAGTACCCTGAAGCACCACACCTGTCATCTGGTTCCCCGCCCATCTTGGTCGGGTGCCGGGTGCCCCGCCAAACCTCAACGAGATCGCCCACGACGCAGCGCGTGCGCTTACTGACCGCGCCGTCCCAGGGCAACCTCACCTCGCCGAGAAAGAGACCAATCGGGATGCACCCATTACGTATAATGAAATCACCAAACACTTCTACCTTGGACGCCGCATCTTTCCGCCCCCACACCCCAAACTTAACAGACCGCAAGCGCTAACCCTACGCTTATTACAAACAGACACGTACCCAAACCCCGCCAAACTCCACGTTCTCTATCCTGACGCGTAGCCCAGCGACATGTGCCCCTGGTGCGGATACACGGCGACACTCACACACATGCTCTGGGAGTGTAGAAACGCTCATCCGGACTCTACCTCGGACAAGTGGGAGAAGTCCCTCAGAAGCTCGCTTCTCGCCGATCAGCAATGGGCCGTCCAGCAGGCCCACGAAGCGGCCGCCAGGTATTCCCTGTCGGTCCCTACGTGGGAGACGCCCACTACGCCCTAAGCGCGTCCTGCAGGACCCAAATAAAGTTTGTCCAGTCCAGTCCAATTCTTTGTCTTTCACGGGGGTCGCACTCAAGCCTGCTTATAGAACCTCAAGTGGCAAAGCAATCCCCCCCCCCCTCTACGTCTTGCAATCCCTACGTCTCGTGCGGTGAATATTTACTCCTGTTAGAATGTAAACGGACAAAACGTACATGTACACATACTTAGTGACGTGGGTGACGAAGTCTAGTTAAGCGGTATATGTGCCGCCGCAGAATATATAGTTAGTGGCACATAATACAAAGACACGTCAGCTGCTATTGAGCGACTGTGGATTAATATTTTTTGTTGCCTTAACCCTTCCTTCTAAAATCTTACAGCCTCGACACGACACCATATGTTCAACTCGTTAGCCATCCTCAAAATGAAAAGGAAAAACCAAACAATGATACATAGCGATATTCTGCGGTGTTTGCTACACATTTCAGTAACCAAAGGAAATATGACCGACTTCACAAGTAAATAATAATTCTACCAACTGCGTGAATAATGAATGGCGACAATACCAACCTTTAAGTAGTATTTGCCATATAAACAATGGTCGCTACTGTGGCGAAAAGGGTTCAGTTACGGCGGTCATTTTCTCGCAAAATCTGCTTACGACAAAAGGACCGCAGTAACCTAATAACGCCGGCTGGAATCTGCACAACGCGAGTCACGGTAAACAACCGCACTTACCCGGCCAGCTTCGTAATCCTGTAGCACTGCTCCAGGGATGCCATCCTCGGTATGGACTTTCTAACCGAACACGACGCAGTCATCGACTTAAGGTCCAAGCAAGGTAAATACACCTGGTAGCGAAGCTTCCATAGAAGCCCATACGTTCAAAAAATGGCGGTTCATCGGCGGTTCATGGGGCTTAGCGCCATCTGTGTGAGGAGGGAACACTTCCGGCGGAAGAAAAAATAATGTGACGCCATATCCGTTAAAAACAGAAGTGACGTCATTTTGTTCTCAAAGGCACGAAATTTCTTTTCGGGGGCCTGCCATTAGAGCTGTATACAGGGTGTTTCATTTTAGCTGCACCAAATTTTTAAAAATTGCCTGTGGCAGATAGCATAATTACAATCCTTGAGCTAAACTACTCGATGAGGCGGCCATTACTTCCACGAGAAATAAAACCGCTTAATTGAGTAATTAACATTATTACGCTAATTAACTTTTTAATTATTTACTTTACGGCACATCTTTCAATCTACGAAATATAGCCGCTGAGTTCGCAAAGCGTATCCACTTGAAACGAATTCTCAGGACTGTGCCAGTTTCGAGATATTAATTTTTAAAGTGTCCCACGAAATACATGGGCGTTCCAGTTAACTTTGTGCTTCAATGCATAAAACAGCGTTTTCCTCAAAAAGTTAACTGGAACGCCCATACATTTCGTCGGACACTTTAAAAATTAATATCTCGAAACTGGTTCGGTCCTGAGAATTCGTTCCAAGTGCATACGCCTTGCGAACTCAGCGGCTATAACCCGTAGATTGAAAGATGTGCCGTAAAATCATTAATTAAAAAGTTAACTAGCGTAATTATGTTAATTACTCAATTAGCCGTTTTGATTTCTCGTGGACGTAATGGCCGCCTCATCGATTAGTTTAGATCAAGGATTATAACTGTGCTATCTGCCACAGGCAATGTTTAAAAATTTGGTGCAGCTAAAATGAAACCCTGTATATATATTCAAATGTCCCGCCATTCGACGTGATGGGCGTTTCGAGCTTTCAGCGCCTAAACCGATGCAGGAAAAGTTCAGCCATACGGGTGTCGAAACCGCACCCTTGCGCAGAACATACCAACTAAAGTGAACAATTATCTGGCGGTTGCAACTCAATACTTTTGACTGAACAGGTTAAACAATGGAACTACATGCGTCTCCAAATTCAGACAAACGTCGACAAGCAAAGCAACACAACATGTGAGGGGGGCGTATTGTATCAGGTGAACTTTACGAGTGCCCCTTTCTGCCCACTTCAAGAGCTTCATTGCATTGCAAATGATAGCAGCGTGAACGACGCCGCTATCGGTGGGCGCTCCTAGTGTGGGCGCTGAAAAAAGGTATTTATTCATAATGATCAAGGAAAATAGAGTTGTTCTTTTCTAGCCATGCGTCTATAAAATGGATTTGGAATTTTATTTTCGTTGAATGAATCTAACTGTGTATCGCTTTAATTGAAAAACGCTTTTTTCTTTCTGAATGTTTGTTTCCTCCAAACATAGTCGCGCTTCAATCGCTGCTCCCATAACCACCCTTGCTGATGTCGGTGACAATTCGTTCTGAACCGCTTTTCGCCCGAAGTTTCACGACCATTTGGATCGACCTTGGCCCAAGTCGATAACGCTTTCAACACACAACACGATACCACCGGATACAAACATCAGTTACCATGCCTTGAATGTGCTAGAGGAACAAGTCACGATTCCGCCTCGCTCCAGCGTAATAATTTCCGTCAGTACCGAAGTGCCTGCAGAAATGGAGGGCGTCATCGAGGGCGATCATCACTTACTGCTCGACCGGGAAATTTGCGTCGCTAGAGGCATAGCTCAGCTACGTGAAGGGAAAGCAAGAGTGGTGCTCACGAACTTCAGCCCCGAATACAAGCACATTAACAAATACACCACGGTCGCCTACATGGACGAAATAGTACAAGCAAGCAGTGCTTTCGCCTTCGCGGATTCTCTTGCACTTGCAACGATGACTGTAGTACCTGAACAAACTTTCGACGTCAATCAGAACCTTCCCAGGCATAAGAAAGAACAGCTAAAAGCTCTGCTCCTGCAATACAAGGACTGCTTCTCGTCGTCGTCAAAAGTTCGACAAACCCCTGTCGCCAAGCACCGCATCATAACCGACGAATATGTCCGCCCACACCGCCAGAGCCCGTACCGAGTTTCGGCGCGCGAATGCGAGGCCATAAAGCAACAAGTTAACGAAACGCTACGCAACAACATCATCCAGCCGTCGAAGGGTCCGTGGGCGTCCCCTGTGGTGTTACTGAAGAAGAAAGATGGAACCCTACGTTTCTGCGTCGATTATCGTCGCCTCAACAAAATCACGAAGAAGGTCCCTCTCCCACGGATTGACGACGCCTTGGATCGACTCTACAACGCAAAGTATTTTTCCTCGATGGACCTCAAAACTGGCTACTGGTGAATCGAAGTCGACGAGAGGGATCGGGAGAAGGCTGCCTTTATAACACCAGACGGACTGTTCGAGTTCAAGGTTATGCCGTTTGGTCTTTGCTCGGCACCTGCGACTTTCCAACGCGTCATGGGTACAGTACTGGCAGGCTTAAAGTGGCAAACTTGCCTCGTCTATTTGGACGACGTCATTGTGTTTGCCTCAAGCTTCGAATAACACCTGCGACGCCTTGAAACAGTTATTCAAGCAATCAAAACCTCCGGACTCATGTTGAAGCCAGAAAAAAGCCGCTTCGCATACGATGAGCTCTTCTTTTTGGGCAACGTCTTCAACAAGTCTGCAGTGCGCCCTGACCCTCAGAAAACTGCGGCCGTCTCCAACTTTCCTCCTCCCGCCGACAAGAAGGCAGTGCGTAGATTTCTTTGACTGTGCGCCTATTACAGGCGCTTCGTCAAGGACTTTTCACGGATCGCCGAGCCACTGACGTACCTCACGAAGGCCGACGTTGAGTTAAAGTGTGAGACGCCGCAAGTCGAAGCATTTGAAGAACTGAAGCGATGCCTGCAATCGCCGCCAATACTTGCACATTTCGACGAAAACGCCGATACCGAAGTCCACACCGACGCAAGATGCGTAGGACTCGGCGCCGTGCTTGCGCAGAGGACTGATGGACTAGAAAGGGTTGTAAGTTACGCTAGCTGGTCGCTATCGAAGGCGGAAGCAAATTATTCCACCACAGAAAAGGAGTGCCTCGCCATCATCTGGGCTACATCAAAGTTTCGCCCCTACCTCTATGGCAGGCCCTTCAAAGTTGTGAGCGACCACCACGCCTTGTGTTGGCTAGCTAACTTGAAGGATCCTTTAGGTCGCCTCGCATGATGGAGTCTGAGATTTCAAGCATTCGACATCACCGTCGTTTACAAGTCCGGGCGAAAGCACTCTGACGCCGACTGCTTGTCTCGCGCCCTCGTCGAACCGCCGCCACAGTACGACCAGGATGACGACACTTTCTTGGGACCCATCAGTGCCGACGAATTCGCCGAACAACAGCGAGCCGACCCGGAACTAAGGAGCCCTGTAAACTACTTGGAAGGCAAGACCGTCATTTTGCCGAAGGTGTTCAGGCGAGGATTGGAGTCGTTTTTCTAGCAAAACGACATTCTCCTAAAGAAGAACTTCTCACCTCTCCGAGCCAACTACCTCCTCGTGGTACCCTCAGAATTTCGTCCAGAGATTCTGCAAGCTCTCCATGACGACCCAACGGCTGGACACCTCGGTTTTCCGGCACGCTCGCGAGGATACAAGAAAAATACTACTGGCCTCGCCTCTCTGCCGACGTCGCCCATTATCTAAGGACATGCCGAGACTGTCAGCGACGCAAAACACCGCCGACAAGGCCAGCCGGACTTCTAAAGCCGATCGAGCCCCCTCGCGAACCGTTCCAGCTGATCGGCATGAACTTACTGGGGCCTTTTCCGACGTCGACGTCCGGGAATAAATGGATCGTCGTAGCTACGGACTGCGTAGCTACCGGTGAGGCAGTCCGTAGCTACGGACTGCCTCACCCGCTACGCTGAAACAAAAGCCTTGACCAAATGCAGTGCCGCCGAGGTAGCCCGATTCTTCGTTGAGAACATCCTCCTGCGTCACGGTGCCCCAGAAGTCCTCATCACCGACAGAGGTACGGCCTTTATGGCAGAACTAACTCAAGCCATCCTGCGATACAGCCAGAGAAGCCATCGCCGGACCACCGCCTACCAACCGCAGACGAATGGCCTCACCGAGCGCCTAAATAAGACCATCGCCGAGATGCTGGCAATGTACGTCGACGTCGAGCACAATACGTGGGATGCCATCCTTCCGTACGTGAGCTTCGCATACAACACGGCCGTGCAAGAAACGACGCACATAGCGCCGTTCAACCTGGTCTACGGAAGGAAACCGGCAACGACGTTTGACGCCATGCTACCGGACGTCACCGACGAAGAAAATCTCGACGTTGCCACCTATTTGCAGCGTGCCGAAGGTCGACAGCTCGCCCGCCTGCGCATCAAGAACCAGCAGAGGACCGACAGCCGACACTACAATCTTCGACGACGCTACGTCGAGTACCAGCCCGGCGACCGTGTTTGGGTCTGGACTCCGATACGCCGACGAGTTAGCGAGAAACTTACATCGCCATTTCGGACCATATAAGATCATCCGAAATATTGGCGCAGTGAACTATGAGGTCGTGCCGGACGGCATTTCGCAATCACAGCGGTGCCGGGCACGCCCTGAAATCATCCACGTGGTGCGCCTTAAGCCTTTCTACGCCCACTGACGAACTCAGGTCCTTTGTTGCTTTGTTATTGTTTTTTTTTTCCTTTTTGTACGGTGGTTTTGTTTTCGCTTTCGTGTTTGTAGCTTCGATGCGCGGCCGCGCCGTGTGAGCTGGCGCTCCGCGGAGCGCGGCCACGCTGCGCCGTGTTCGTACTAAGAGTGGACGACCCTGTACGTCATGTAGGAAAGAAAGAACTATAGCATGCAGGGAGCATTATAAACGAAACAAACGTGAAGCCAAGAAAAGTCGAGCGGACAGGTGATCATGTCGCGGTACGCGTTTTCCGAAAAGACGACGACGGGTGTGACAGCAATGTGCGCCGCTGCGGCACCCACCACACGTTGCACTGAAGACGATAAATGCATGATTTCCAAAAAAAATAAAAAAAGGCCGAAGTCAACTGACGAGCATAACGGGAGAAAAATGTACGCATATCTGGGTCGGTATTTTGCAGCGATGCGTTATGCTTTATTCTATACTAGTCTTCCACCGCTCACGGCCGGCTGATCCCGTTGATAACATGAGCGGACCGTCGCTCTGACCACTGACCAAGCGCGTAAAGGCATTAGCATCGGAAAGGCATCGCTACAAAATACCGGCCTTGTTGGCACAGCACCCGAACAGGTGCGCGTCGATTAGGGCCTATGCCGGGGAAGCGTATATTGAAAGCCTAGAGGGCACTGCGGGCACAGCGCCTTAGCAACCGCGGTTGAACGCGATTGGCTGAAACGCCGCCGGTGACGTATTATATACCTGCCTCATATTAGCACCGGTAGAATGCAATGATTGGAAACTTTTCAACAACAGTGCATGGTAAGCTACCAGTCAGGATTTGGCAATGCCTGCCGTATGCACTGAAACTCGGTTTTATTCTTCTGTTAAATTTACTTCTGATGATAAGGGTTCTTGATAGCGTCGGATTGTAATTTGAATATAAAAGAAAAAAGCCTTATAAGCAGCCAGGGATCTTTGAATGCTATGGTGTTCCACTCTTGTAGTCTTCGGGTTCTCTCAAGCCGCCTTTGTGCGTAAGGCTTAGGCTTGACGGCCAACTCCCTTGTGCTTTCCTTGTACGGCCGGGCTTCGGTGGTACCAGGACAAGCAGAAACACGACAATACACGATA
This sequence comes from Dermacentor silvarum, assembly GCF_013339745.2. Taxonomy (NCBI): domain Eukaryota; kingdom Metazoa; phylum Arthropoda; class Arachnida; order Ixodida; family Ixodidae; genus Dermacentor; species Dermacentor silvarum. The sequence goes on along the minus strand of NC_051154.1, from coordinate 271,220,967 downwards.
GAATAACAAGCACAACAACGTTTATTGCGCCAGGGGATTCGCGTGGAAGCAGGCTAGTAGCTCCGTCCATCGTCGTGGCTCGCATTCTCCCGTTACCGGCAGTCGCCGACCGCGCCGACCTCGACCGCCCCGCCCTGTTCTTGGATCGGTTCAATGAGCACGGGGATCCGCGTGCACGTCACTGCTGCGTTTACGGTTTCCAAGAGGGTCGCGCCACTGCACGAAAAGCTGTTTGGCTCCCCGCACGCGAAGAGGGGAAAAGGCGTTTGCTCTCCTCACTTCCGTGGCGCGCGTAAGGACGCGGGAAAACATGAACCTTCATAGTTCCCACACTCTTAAAGGCGAAGCTTAAGCGTTTTCTAATTATGATGGTGTTTCTGTGTACTTTGGTTCTAGACAACATTGCGGGGAATGTTGAAAACCGAGCCTTTCTAAATTTTGATCGGGCCCATGTCGCAGAAAATACGATGTCGGTGTCAACGGCGTCCAATAAAGCTATCGTGTTCCACTCTTAAAGGCGAAGCTTAAGTGTACAGAAAGTTTTTAATTGTGCGATCGAATATTCAGAGTAATAGATATATCGATGGCCTTTATTTCAATCGCATATTTATGATAGCACAATTCTAATCCTTAATTAAGCTGGATTGCTCTGAGAGGCTGACGTTACTTGCACGCCAAATAAAAAAAATGGAGGACGCTTATGCTTCGCCTTTAAGAGTGGAACGCGACAGCGTTATCGGGACCCGTTCGCATCGCATTCATTATTCACTGCAACACAGAACGTGGGACAGCCAGCTTACAAAGACCAAGCTTACACCGTTCCCCTTAATGTCGGCTTCACGTTTAAACAGAAATGCATTGCTGGGAAGACGTCTTTCCAGGGGCAGTATAAGTAGTCTTTTGGTAAAATGTGAAGGCCCTAGGACCTTTTCTTGTTATTTCATTAATTGTTTGCTATTGCCCCGACGCGCGGCGTGTCCAAAACGCATTAGGCAGGCCACGTCCCAATTGGACCTGCCGAGGATGCGAGCGCCATCTGGGTATAATTTTCGCAAGTAGCCTACCCGAGCGCGCCGCTGTTGGTATGGTAGAAATGCGGGCAAAATGGGTTTGTGTTTGACTTTCCTCGTAATAGAATTCTATTTTCTCGTACATTCAAATAACGGTCCGACGCCGCCATATCTGTAGGTTGTGGTTAAGTCGTACTTTACCATTTTTCTGACCGATTTCACTGTGAGAAATTCAATTTTTGTTCACTAACACCCTTCGCCGCGCGTAGGAGCTGCGTGGTCGGCGTGGTTTGGGATGATTTTCTCCGCCACGGACGCTGGCATCCACGCCGACACCGACGGCGGATTTTCTGCGACACGGGTCGCTATCGTGTTTAAACACAATCGACCAAGAAGAAAAATTCATTAAGTTCGTAACGAAATTCCTTGCGGCTGAAATTTCAATTTACGAAATTTAGCCGATGAGTTCGCAAGGCCTATCCATTTAGAACGAGTTCTGAGTATGACACCAGTTCCATAAATCTATTGTCAAATTGTGCGAGGAAATACGATTGGCGTTCGAGTCGTTTAAACAGCGAAGCTGTATAAGCCAGCCGTAATTTGGGGTTCGTATCAAGAAACTGCCACGCTGTAGCCATGGCAACCAGCAGGGTTGAGGAGGGCGGCGCGGCGCATGTGCACGCGGTCTCCTCCTCGCCAGCTCCCTTCCTTCCCGACCCTCGCTCTTATTCTCTCCGCGGCGCGCTGAGCCAGGAAAAAAAAAAGCGAAAGCTTGCACTAGGCCGCGCAAAGCTCAAGACACAGCGAAGCTTACCGATTGATATCGAGCGGTTAGCATCCCACGCGTTCGGCGTTCGCAAGCAACAACATTCTTGGACCTGCGCCAACCTTGGTTAGCCTACCTGCGTTTGTGGCGGGACAAGAACGCTGTCACTCGTAGGCGCCGACGCGTCCAGCGCTAGTCACGCGAAATGTCCCGTGACAAGTTAAACCAAGTTAAGACCTAGCAGCAACCAAGTCAATACCTAGCAGTAGCAGCCAGTAAGACTTGAGGATCGACACTTTCTCTGTGCCTAAGCTTTGCACGACGGAGTGGAAACTCGCCCGTTCTTTTTTTTTTTTTTGTGGTTCTATGCGTAAAAAGGTGGAATGACATTGCATTCTTACCCTAAGTTTGACGCCACGTATCTCGAAACGAGTACCATCCTCAGAGTCTGTTCCAAATGGATATTATATAGATCACCGCTTACATTTTGCAGATTAAATTATGCGCGGTATATAAAGCGATTAGTTTAAAGCTTAATTAACGAAATTATGTTTATTGGTCTCTAATGTATTTCGATTTGTTGTGTAAGCGATGTCCTCCTCGAGCAATCCACTTCAATCAGGAATAATAATGTGATAAGAAAAGCGTTATGCATTTCGATTTATTGCGTGCAAGTGACGTCCGCCTCCACGAGCAATCCAGTTCAATCGGGATTAAAATTGTGATAAGAAAAGTGCGTCGCTGGCATTCTCAGTGCTTGCCACTCTCTCATTTCTACACGCAGAGAAAAAGGACAAATCTACCGTCGCCCCTTCAGGCAAAAAGGACCCGAAGAAGGCTTCACTCTGGTTCTGAGACCACACGGCAGCATGCGCCATGGTGAGCGGATGCACGTGTAGTATGCATATACTCGCGTATAATTATCACGTGGAGCCAAGCGATAAGAGAGTGCGATCGACTATTCCGCGGCTGGTAGTTGGCACCAAGCGTCTATGCAGCATACGTTGCTTGAACTCTTAAAAATAATTGTGGGGCCAGTGGCTATGGCGTTGCACTGAACAGCCCGAGGTCGCGGGTTCGAGCTCCGCCGTGGCGGCCGCAATCCGATGGTGGGTCGGAATGCAAAACATCGTGTACCGTGCATCCGGAGTAGCGAGGAATGTCAACAAATTAGGGACGAGCAAAAAGTTGTATTGTTTGCCAAGGACTCGCTCAAAATCACGGCCTCTCAATACGGATAGCCATTCTGCTGCGGGAAGGTCAGCCGTGCGCGTTTCCATGTGACGTGACCAGGATTTTTCTTTTTTTTTTAGTGACAGGCGGGTGTTGTCGCACGTCACTTGTGAAAAAAAAAATCTAGGAGGAAGCGGGGAGGGGCACGCGCCCGACGTGAAACCTAAAAGCGTCAAATTAGATATATTTAACGCAATCACCGCCGCATTCTTCAACCTTGCTGTACTGGGAGTCTTGGAGATTTTACTTATGACATCGACCTATACTCGGTGTTTGTACTGCATAGCTCGGGAAGCCTCTCGTGAGTCACGTGTGCCTGCGAGATGTGTAGTCGCGCAAAATTTTGTTTGCAGTAGGAAACTTTAAAATATTTGCATTGGTTCGCGTGATCTTGTCTGATGCCTTTTAGTGCCACATGTATAATCACGTGAAAAAAAAAGGAGGTGGCAAAGGATGAAGAGCTGTGCGCAAAACTTTCGAAGGCAACAACCGTGCATCGCAATTCAGCGAACACAGATATGAGATTTTATAATCAAGTTTCTTATATACATGTATATCTGCGCATTGACAGTGCAATCACGGCAAGGCGCACCTGAAACAGCGACTGAAGAGCCAGAACACGTGGTACGTATACGTAGCACGGACACGTGGTACGGTATAGAAGTACTCGAACTTGCGGTCGCAAGTCCTCTAATGTTTCATGCGCCAAAGCCACGATATATTTTACGATACAGCGTCTTGTATGACGAGGGTGGCGATATGGGCTTGTCGGTCGGTCATCATGGAATGATATCTGAATAGCGCAGCAAAACAAGGACACAACAAGAAATGAAGACAAGTGCTAACTATCACCAACCCATATGATACTTTGCAAGTAATAACTGGCGTATCAGAATACCAATTAACAAACATTTTAATTAAGCTTTCATTAGAGCCTTGAAGGCGGTAGCTGTTTGTATGGCAGATTTGGAGGCAGTCACATTTTAATGCATCAACATATTATTTTTTGTAATCTTGAAAATTGCTCCTAATTTACCCTCCGTGGTTGCTTACTGGCTATGGTGTTGGGCTGCTAAGCAAGAGGTCGCGGGAGCGAATCCCGGCTCCGGCGGCCGCATTTTGATGGGGGCGAAATGCGAAAACACCCGTGTACTTAGATTTAGGTGCACGTTAAAGAGCCCCAGGTGATCCAAATTTTCCGGAGTCCCCCACTACGGCGTGCCCCATAATCAGATCGTGGTTTTGGCACGTAAAACTTTATAATTTAAAGAAAATCTTGAAAAATGCTCCTAATTCAAAATGTCTGTTATCAAATTTTAACAATCAATCCAAGCACTATCGAAACCGAACACATGTCAGACGGAAACCCTCAGTGACGGTGTGTTTGACGAAGATTAATTCTGAATGATGACATGTCGCGGAGAATGCTGATATACAGAACGTCGAGGCACATGCTTGCCAGACAAAACGTGCCGTATCAATACCTGCCGCGACTTGCCGCGACTTTCTGTTTAGTACTTCGTCGCTCTTTGTCACGAGGCGTTGCCGTCCGATAAGATGGCGGGACGGCGTTTTCTGCGCTCACGGCGCAAATCAATTTTGATGTTGCTATGATATTGCCTAGGTTGAGCATAGTAATTTAATGATGTCTTTTTTAAATTCATAACAATCAATCGATCAATCAATCATTTATTTATAGTGCCCCGGAACAACAACAACAACAACAACAATAATAATAATAATAATAATAATAATACTTTATTCGTACTCAGAGAGGGTGAGTTAAGGCATACAGGGTCGAGAAGGCAGACCTGCCCATACCGGAGTGGTTTGCGCGCCCAACCTGGGACCCGTGGGGGCAGCACTTAACGTGCACAGGGGTGGATTGTTCAGAGTCACAGCAATCGCTGCGCGGCCTTCATTATAGGCCCAAAGTCTTCAAGCTCAGGCGGGAATGTCCTGGTAGTAGTTCGTGGAAGCAGTCGCCACAACGCAACAGTATCCAAGACGAACCGTGCCTCTCCGTTCGAGTGAAAAGTGCTCTATGCGATTTGTGCGATGGTTCAGGCGCGGTGCGCCCACTAATGTGTGGTTCAGAGCGAAAAGTCTGCACAGAAGGCAGATGGTGGCAGCCTGAGCTCGAGATGGGAGAGGTTGCTATGAAGCAAATGAATGCAGCGTATCAGTCGAGACGTTTGTCTAGGAGACGCGCTGGAGTTCCTTGGTGTGCTGCGGCTATCGAAGGTATAGGCGGCACGGCGCTGTACACTAGCCTGGCGGCCCTGAAGCGCCACAGAGTGGGGTAGCCAGATGGGGGAGCAATAATATTAAGGGATGGGCAGCACCAGGGCAGTGTACAGCAGCTGGGAAGCAGTGGACGGCATGTGCCAACAGCACTGCGCTTAACAATTGGCGGGACCTGTAGCTACAGTGCGGTGCCAGGTCCCGCAAAGGACAACCGCGAATCTATAGCTCCACACTATGTACAGCAGTTGATGTCACACGTCTGAGTTCACGGCCACCAAGGGTTAGCGCGGCGGCTTCACGGAGGCGATCGATACAGTCCAGAAATTGTCATTGCACAGGATTTTCGGTGTTGAGAGGAAGTTGGTGTCGGACAGTCCCCTGATGACACGTGTCAACGTCAACCTGAAGGGATACGTAGTCGGAGGGTTTGAGAATGGGCTGCAGCAGCGTTAGGTCGTCAACGTGGAGAAATGGTATTGGAGGTAAGGCTCTGAGAATTAGTTGTAACTATACATAATTTAAAAATAGCGGGGCATAAAAATGTGAATGCCTCCAAATTGCCCTTTAAAAAACTGCCCCCAAGGTTCAAAAAAAAAAATCGTCGGCCCTTTGACTCCGTGAAGTTTATTAACCAGCGAAGCAGAAACGTGCGGCCCCGGTGTTTGTCACTGGGTTAATGCAGAGGGTTCATTAAAGTATTTCTCAATTATGAGGTTACACACACGTTCGGCTACGACGGCGAGAACGACGTCACTGACGGTATGCCCGCAGTCCGCCGTTGTCGCTTGCGTTCGATTTCTCGAGTTTGCAAGGCGGCGTGGTTAGCAGCATTCGCCTGCCCATTGACGCTTGCGATTCTTCGAAATTAAATTGCTTCAAAATTAAATATGTCTGTTACGTAAGGCAATGAATTGATACCCCCTTAAGCAATGGCTCATACCCCCGTAAACGCGGCCTCCCCATTACGAAGACAGTGAAATTCTACGCTAGAATGATAAGCGGCAACAGAGCCAGCTGTGGAAGAAGACGACGACGATGAATGCGGGAGCAGTGGCACGAGCGCGTGCCGAGCACGAGCCAACGAGCCAGCTGCGGAAGAAGACGACGACGCTTGAGCCAATGCTGATGATGGTAGTTTTCTGTGGATAGGCGATTTCGCCTAGCCATATAAAGTTTCGATTTAAAAAGAAATGTAATTAACAGTTGTATTGTTAGTTATTATTTGATGCTCCCGTTATTAGTGTCAAAGTATCTCCACCTAGCCGAAGAACTTATATACAACAACGCCACGGTCACTACTCGTATAGCATATTGATTAAAAATATGTATGGTCGAAAAAAAAATCCGATCTGTAGATACAGGCGTACGCCTACCTAGTTCAAAGTGGGCGAAGTTCCCCAAGAATGCTTATTGCACTACTAAATAAATGGCGGGCATCGCGCTCATTCTCTTGCCCCTGGATTGAGTGTATTTAAGAATAAAGTATTATTGCTCTCTTTTTTCTTTATTTTGCAGCTGCAACGGCCAGCCAAGGCAGCAACACTGTGCGAACAAAGAGAGCAACGCTGTGCGCAAGCGCGGCTATATATGCGTTCCCGTGTCATTAATAAACGCTTCTTCTTGTGGTGACCACTGTGTGCATTACGCTCGATACGTGGTGTCAGAAGTGTAGCTCACTCACGGGACCATGACCGACCTACGCCCGCCTGAGCCACTGCAAGTGGGCGACAACGCAGCGGCGTCCTGGCAGACATTCAAGCAACGCATCGAGCTGTACCTGATAGCAGCGGAGCCCACGAAGCCACGCAGTAAGGAGCAGAAAGTTGCATTTTTTTGCATGTTGCGGGTCAAGAAGCTATTGACGTGTTTAATACCCTGAATCTATCACCGGAGGAAGCTAATGACTACGACGCGTTGGTTAAAGCGTTTTAAAACTACTGCTTGCCTAAGTGTAATGAGACTTACGAACGGTATGTGTTCCGCTCGTGTCGTCAGGCACACGGAGAGCCATTTGAACAGTTCTTTCGGGATCTGCAACTAAAAGCAAGAACGTGCAACTTTGGGGATTTGCGAAATTCCATGCTGCGGGACCAAATCGCGTATGGCATTTGCAGCACTTCCCTGCGAGAAAAACTTCTTCGAAAGAAAGACCTGACGCTGGTCACAGCAGTGGAATGCTGAAAAGCTGGGGAACTTGCCAAATCGAAAAATAGGGCGTGGATGGAGGAAAACAAAATTGAACCTGTTTCACGAACGCAAGCTAAACGCGGACGCCAAAAATGCCGGTACTGCAACTTCTCGCACGCGCCAAGGAAGTGTCCGGCGTTCGGCAAAACATGCAACAAGTGCACGAAGCCTAGTCACTTCGCCGCCTGCTGTACAAGCAAGCGAGCAGCCGTTGATGACGTGGTCGAAAGAGCGGAGAGTGACAGTGACTTCGACGTTCTGGAGATCAGCACGACGGAAAGTAAGCGTGGCCCCGAAAGTCGCGACTGGATTGTAACAACGAACATTGAGGGAACTGATGTGCAGCTGAAGGTCGATACGGGAGCGCAGGCTAACTTGTTGCCCCGTTTGCTGTTCAAAAGGCTCGGAACTAAGCAGCAGCCGTACCCCACGAGGACCATCCTGCGCCATTATGGGGGTGGCGAAATGCCACGCAGTGGAAACGTTCGCCTCGCCGTGCAGTTAGACAAACGGCGTGTGCTACTTGAGTTCTTCATAGTAAAGAAGAAGCAAGCCATTCTGGGCCTCCGGGCAAGTGAGGAACTTGGTCTGGTCAACAGAGTGAACGCGGTGGACAGCAGCGAGGCATATGGAAGCCTAAAGCAGGCATTCCCAATGTTATTCACCGGCATTGGCAGGACTCGGCGCGAGTATAAAATGGTGCTTCGAGAGGAAGCTGTCCCTGTGGTACAGCCAACCCGGCGTGTACCTTACGCCCTCAAGAAGCTGTTCAAGAAAGAACTCGACCGGATGAACGCTGCGAACATCATCGAGAAGGTGGAAGAACCGTCAGACTGGGTAAGTCCCCTGGTTATCGTGAGGAGGAAAAATGGAGACTTAAGAGTATGCATGGACCCGCGGGCAATTAATGGGGCGGTGAAGAGAGCACTTTCAGTTCCCATGCCGGGAAGAAATCGAAGTGGATCTAGCGCATGCAAAGTATTTCAGCAGACTCGATGCCAACAGTGGTTTTCATCAAATTCCTCTCGACAAAAAGACATCAGAAATCTGCACATTCAGTTCGCCGTTTGGCCGTTATCGGTATATCAGACTGCCGTTCGGTATTGCATCTGCACCCGAAGTTTTCCAGCGTACAATGAGCCAGATATTTGACGATCTCCCGGTAACACGTGTGTACATTGACGATGTGCTAGTGTGGGGTTCTACGCAAAAGGAACATGATGAACGCCTGTACAAAGCGCTGGAAAGGGCACAGGCAGATGGCCTAACATTGAATGCAGAAAAGTGCATTTTTGGACGCACTGAAATCAGCTTCTTGAGTGATTAGTTCCAAATGTATTGAGCCCGATACCGACCTGATAAAGTGCGTTTTAAACCACCCTCCGCCAACGACCAAGAAAGACGTTCAACGCTTGCTTAGTACCGTGAACTATTTCGAGAAGTACTTGCCACTGTTGTCAGCCCATACTGAGGCCTTGCGCAGCCTGATTAGAAAGGACGCAGTTTTCGAATGGACGCATGTTCACGAGCGTGAGTGGGCGCAACTCAAAATGATGCTGACTGAAGCACCCGTCCTGGCTATCTTTAATTCCGAGCTTCCCACAAAACTGTCGACGGATGCGTCAGCATTTGCACTCGGAGCAGTGCTTTTCCAACAACATGGAGGAGACTGGCGCCCGGTAGGCTACGCGTCGCGGGCACTTACAGAAACCGAGCGAAGGTACGCCCAAATAGAAAGAGGCCCTGGGCATAACATTCGGCTGTGAAAAGTTCAATGATTACTTCATTGGAAGACGTAGCGTTATCGAAACCGACCACAACCCATTATTGGCAATTTCAAAGAAGGAAATAGGCGACATGCCACCGCGTCTGCAACGACTATTTCTTCGACTGCTGAAATACGAGTTTGAGTTGCAGTATGTTCCAGGCAGCAAATTGGTTGTTGCTGACACCTTGTCACGAATCCCATCACGGGAACAACCAGAAAAAAAGGCACAACGGACGTTGAAGTTCATGCCGTGGGCGCCCTGACAGCCGTTGTCGGACCAGCCACCCTGTCCCGTCTGCAGGCAGCAATTGACGTCTTGGGCCGTTGCATCACTGGCATCTCCAGGCTGCAGTCGTCAATGCCTATAGAAGGTGAGCTAAAGTCCTTCACACAAGAACATTCTGCAGTCAACGGAGTACTCCTCAAGGGAACCAAAGTAGTCGTGCCGGCAAGCATGCGAACAGAGATGCTCAGACGAGTGCACCAAGGGCATCTCGGCTTAGGAAAATGTAATCAAGGGCTCGCAAGTTGATGTATTGGCCAGGAATGTCAACCGATATTGCCCATTTCATCGACAGGTGTGACGTTTGCAAGAAGTTTGCTTATCGACAGCATGACGAGCCCCTGTGCCAGCGCACCGTTCCAGACATGCCATGGGCCAGAGTTGGTACAGATCTCTTTCAACACGCCGGAAAGCATTTTTTGGTTGTCTATGACGCCTACTCTAATTTTCCAGAAGTCGAGCACCTGAAGGAGACCTCTGCAACAACTGTCATTCATAAACTACGTCAGGTCTTTGCAAGGCATGGAATGCCGCTAGAAGTTTGCAGTGATGGCGGCCCGGAGTTTGCGTCAAAAGAGTTCAAAGATTTTGCGGCTCGTTATGACTTTGTGCATACGATTTCAAGTCCACGTTTTCCCAGGTCCAATGGACTCGCCGAGAAGGGCGTACCAGTGGTCAAGCGGCTTCTGCGCAAGACTGAGACCAAAAAAAGAGGACTTCTATTTGGACCTTCTCCACTACAGGGTGTCTCCTCTCGAAGATGGCCGTTCACCATCGGAACTGCTAATGAACGTCTAAGAACGCTACTTCCAGATTTTTCAGCGTCATCCTCAGGTCTCGTTCAAAAACATGTTCAAGCAAGGACCGCAGGAAGACCACTAGCTCCACTACAGAAGGGAGACGTCGTCCGAATCCTCCGAAATGGTAGATGGGATATCAAAGCGCAAGTCCAAGATCTCGTGGCCCCGAGATCGTACACCGTTATGACTGAGGATGGCCGGATTTTCCGTCGAAATAGACAGCAGCTTCGCAAAACACCAGAAGCGTTCTATCGAACCATCCCTTACCAGGCGGACGACTACAACGACGTCCCTGATTCATCTCCGAGCGCAGTCACGCAGTAGAGGCAAGAACCTCCGCAGGCCACACAAGAGCGACCACCAGGAGGCACACCAGGCGTGCCCAACATTGCAGATTCACTGCGACGATCTACCAGACCGCGAAGACCCCCCAGACCGCCTGGCGTACACGCACGGGTTCCAGCAGACTGAAACAGCCTAGGAGTGTCGACTGCTACGCATCGATGTTGAGAGCTTTCACTGTTATCTGTGTTTTCAGTGTTTTAATTCTTCAAAGAAAGGAGGATGCAACGGCCAGCCGAGACAGCAACACTGTGCGCAAGCGCGGCTATATATGCGTTCCCGTGTCATCAATAAACGGTTCTTCTTGTGGTGACCACTGTGTGCATTACGCTCGATACAGCAGCATGACTGCGGCAAGGACAGCCTTCATTTTTGTCCATTCGTCCAGAGACGCGTCTTCCCCACACTGCTTCGCCCGTGGCAAGCGCCACAAATAAAACACTTCTCTGTTTTACCGGTGTACTTGTGAACGATAACATATGCATGGAATAAGACACGTTGACCACGTGCTCCTGCACGTAACAAAAATCGGCTTCACTTTTCAATGCGTTGGTAATATTCGTTCCAACCGAGTGAGTTAAAAGTAACAATACACTATTATTATTTCAAAATAGTCAGTTTTTACCATTAACTGTAGTTTTTTATGTAACAATAAATCGCGAAAGATGATCTCAAGTAATGGCCGCGAGGCGGCGCGGCCGTTCTTTCGTCATGTTTCTTGGGTGCGTCACCGGTGCATGGTTCACGTGAAGCACGTTTTAACCACCTAAGTTGCTTTCTCTAAATTGGTTAATACCTTTTACACTCGACTGGGCCGCGCTCGTGAAAGGGCCGCTCCCCCCAACTTGGCAGTCCAAATTTTGAAAAAAAAATCTCGCCAGCAAACGACAGCGTCGTCGCGCCTCGCGTACGGCGCATTTCGCGGGAGCCACCAGATGGCAATAGCTGGCTTGGGGCTTCGTCACGCGGTGCTATCTGTGAGATCTTGTTGCTTTTCTCGCCGGCGCCATTGATGATTGATCCTTTGTGCCACAGTTCATTTTGACGACTGCCTATTGCACAACCGTTGGCGATGGAAGAGAAAGAACGCTTAACCGCGTACGATGCTGCGTTCAAACTTCAAGTGGTCGCATACGCCGAACAGCATGGAAAACGTGCAGCCGGCCGGAATTTCCACGTCGACAAGTGCGTACGTCGGTGGTGTGACCAAAAGGAAAGCTGACCGCAACAAACAAGACTAGGAAAGCATTCCGCGGCAAGCCTTGCAAATTTCCAACACTCGAGAAGGAGCTCATGAAATACGTCACGGACATCAGGAAAGACGGCTACGCGTTGTCAACCGAGATGCTCCGCGTCAAGGCCCTTGCAATCGCACGCCACATGAACATTTCACCTACGGATTCTAGACATATTGTCACGATGTCCGCAGCTAGACGCCAGATTTCCCATCGTTAAGTATATATTGCACGATTAAATAGGTTTTTCCATGCGTGGATCAAAAATTGAACAAAAATGTCACACTTCCCTGGAAGGGCCGCACCCCATCGAAATCGCGGAGAAAAAGTGCGGCCCTTACACGAGTGTATACGATATTGCATCTCCCTGGTTGTAACAGCTTTTCACTTTCACCTTTTCAGTTAGTCTGACTGCTCGCTCGCATAGTAATCTAGTTATTGCAACATCTGCTTTTTTTTGTCTTCTACATTGCGTTTCTTGTTTTCAAATACGAATTTTCTTTAGCATACCCACTGCCAACCGATTCTTGGCCTGTCATCCTTAGTGGGTGCGAGCCACGACAGAGGTTCATCATTGTCACTCTCGTGCCTCACAACTCGAATAACCATGGACGCCGGCCAGCTTATTGAAATCCTCCGGGCCACCATAGACGTACACCAGCGAGAGACTGTGGAGAAACAACTCGAGCAGGTGACCACTCGGGGAAAATCGACTCAATGGGCCATGCATGGCGCCATTACCATATGGAAGGGGGGGGGGGGTGGCAGCAGCTTATAGAAGCCCCGAGCTAGTGGGTCTCTTCGATTATCCGTCCCTGATAGTCCCGGACTGCCCGAGGCAGTGCTTTCAGCCAATGTGCGTTGTGTGTGCAGCTTCTCGGACAGTCTGGGACTGTCGGAGACGGATAATCGAAGAGGCATAGGGTTTCGCCGGTCCTGTGCGTGACAATCGCCACTTCGCGAGCTCTTCAGAAAGAACGGCTCGCCTGACCGTTCAGCTGACGCACTGTTACCTCGCCTCGGAGCGAAAAAAGCGCGATTCGAGAGCAAAAGTACTTTGCGGTGTTGCCCGACACGATGCGCGCCTTCTCGCCTCGCCGGTTCCGCTGCTCTACTAAGCTTCGCGGTCAGAATGTCGGTGCATGCGGGGCATTCGGGCACACTGCGTCACTGTAGAGCGCAAGTGCGGCGTGCTAAACCGCCGACGGACCCATTGCAACGCGCGCCGGCGTGTCATCTGCCATCCTTAGGGTTGGCTGGCATAGAAAAGGCGTGCGCGAAACAACATGTGTGCGCGCGCAGGCGACAGCCGTTTCCCCTGTGGCAAGCCGCTGTCACCGATTCGCGTGATCGTCGCGCTGCTTTCGAGTCTCTTTCGGGACTCGTGGAGTGATTATCGTGGGTGATTGACCTTTCGAGAGGCGGCCGCCCCGCTTTCCGATGCGCCGGTGCTGCGTGCCAGCGTGCTGTTGGCCGCTGCGCACGTCTTTGCAGCGGCTGCTCGGTGCGCCTTTGAAGCGACGCTTTTGACTCCATTTCGAAGCCGGCCCCGCTTTCTGAATCGCGACGCTGACGGGACGCCCTCCCACCGCACCTGTCGACTGCCGGACCGTCACGTGAGCCACATTCGGCCTCGGTGGCACGTGGCCGGTTTTCGGCTCTCGCGGCCGCGTTGCAGGTCTGCAGATTCGATTGCCGTTGCCAGGGCCTCCGGTGCCGATTTGTTGGATTGTCTTCTGGAAGCGCCGCATGACGTACTGGTTGTGACAGCCGCGAGCAACTTTGACATCAAGCGCTGCGCACATAACAGTACGCTGTGCGACTCGCAAGTGAAACATGTTAGGTAGTGCCGCAGCTTGTACTCGAACCAACTGGCCGGTTGCAGGACTGGAAAGCACTCGAAGGAAGAGCATACACAGACCTGAAACCAGTGTTTGACAGTATTTGTCATAAGGCACCTTGTGTTTATTCCATGGCCATAATCAGACCTGTGTCCGTTTGGTCCAGCAAATTTATAGTTCATGTATAGAAGCATTCACTGATTGACAGCGTGACCAACACTTCGATCGTAGTTGCTGCAGTATGTCTTTCATTCAATGCATCTTAACCTATTGGACCTACAGACTTTCTGAGTACATTTGATCATTACTATGAGTATTATTTTCAGCTCGCAACATGGTTGCGTCATAAATGCATGAAGTTGCCTCACAATTCTTCACATGCAATTCTCTTGGAGCCCAAAAATTTGGGTTTATTTATTAATGCTGCGTGTAATGGCATGGTAAATTTGCCAAGTGTTTGTTTGACAACCTGTTGTATACCCGAGCCTTTGGTTGCTTTCAATATCAGACATCTCTTTATAAACATTAAGGCACAATTTCCGAGGCATTCAATAAAATCTGGTAAAATCTTGTTGCCTGGCTGCGCTGCTCTTAGAACTAAGTCGAACCTCGATATATCGAACACGGATATATCGAATTATTGCCTATATCGAACGGTTCCTATATCACGCGGGAAATCGCATGCATTTTTAATTTTTTATTTCGAACGATGTTTGCCGCATAATGGATATATCGAACTCGGCCACCCCAGACCGCCCGCGCTCTGTTGACAGGCGGCGAGCTTTCCCGCAACACTCTCGAAACTAGCGGCAGCGCGGTGGGCGTTTACAACCACTGCACACATCGATGGCGCCGAGAGCGCCACTTGAACGTAGCGGCGTGCGCACGCCGTATCCTTGCAGCGTCGACGGGTCGACGCACTGCACTTGTTGGACTAGCTCCAGGCCCCGGAAACTCTCGAGTTCACCAAATGGCGACAGAGGGCGAAAAATCAACCGCGGCGCGTTCCAGCATAAGCGCGCAAGTGGAGCTACTGTAAGTTGGTCGAAAACTTTAGTTTGTTTTTTTCTGCTAGGGGCGCTCAACACGACTCAATATTTGAGCTATTAATGTACATATAATAACCGACAAACACAATTACAGTGTGATTTTTTTACAAAATAAGGAGTCTATTGTTTTTATTGGACTTCTGTTATTAAAGTCCGTGCTTTGTTACTTGAATAAAGGTTTTGAGGCCTCACTGACATGTGATTAGCGGCAGCCCACTGGTATCGATTGCAGTCCGTGCCGTTTATCGATTCAAATTGTACGGCGGTTATATTTGCGAACGGGGTGGTCATTTCCTTTGAGCAGCATCACGCAGGTTCATTTTAATTAGATATCAATAATACCTCAGCCAGTTTATGCGTCCAACATTCGATAGCTGCCACCAAGCGAACGTGTTTAAAGACGGTGAACTTTCTCAGCTGCGGCGTTTCACTGGCGGCTGCATGCACGGCTTCCGCCGTTTGTGATCTGCCGCGTCTGGCCGCGTTGCGTCTGGTTGCTCGAAAAAAAAGTGCTGGCCAGCACGAAAATTCATCGCTGGAACCGAGCACAGTCTGCTTGAAGACTACCCACGAAAGCGGATTAACCTTGCAGCCCCTGGGCTTGTGCGCCGGTGAGTAAAAAAGCAGTGCTTCGCATTTTCAACTTTGAATTTCTTTGCATGCGAGGCGGATAAAGCAGATTCCTGTCGTCATTTCTTAAAAGTGGAAAATAGTAATAATTCTAAAGTTATTGCCCTTCCAAAGCAATTCAAACGAGGCTCTTGCTACTTTGCCAAGTTGCTAAAATTGCTAACATGAGTACAGCATAAATAATAAAGTTTTGGCTGTTTCTGCATAAATGATACACCGCGATAAATTCACTGCACATTAGTGACAAGTGTACTTCCGGTGATACAGTTAGATTAACTGCATTTGAGACATAATAAAATTACTGTGTTTATTACTAGTATCTGGCAGAAACAATTGTCATCTAATCGAGACTTGACTAAGCACAGCCCACACAAGGACACCACTGAAAGAAATGCACACTCAAAACAGTGTTGTGTGTGTGTGTTTGTGCGTTTTTCTGTCATGAAGCGTTTCGTGCTCTGTTCTGTCATACATGAATTACAAACTCACGCACACTTCCAGCATAGTAATTGAGGCTCTTTTTTCTTTCGACTCCAGCCTCCAAGACGCTGCTCATATTTGGACTCATCCCTTTGGACTCTATTGTCTCTGGACATAGAAGTCAACCGTGAACGTGTCTCTACTGGAAGTAACATCAAGGGCCAGAATCCTCACAGGGTATGTTTCTGAACACTTCAACTAGAACCATGATTTTTCTTCATTTATGGGACTAACTTTTGTTTCACCATTTTTTGCTTACATGTGTGTCATGGCTTTGTCATTTCTCTTTTCAGGAAGACGGACAAATGAGAGATTATTGGTCTGCAAGCTGCCCACGCTAAGCCACAAGATGCTCAACTGTCACCAAAATGACAACAACAGGTCCTCTTGAACTACGTGCCTCACAATGAAATGTTTGGAAGTTTACCAGATAGAGAGGTGCGAGCCCTATTAGGAAAACAGCAGTCTACAGTTCTGTATCATACTGAGCGGGAATGAGAAATTTGACATACAAGCTTAGTTGTTTTTAAGGGCGCTTTATGACAATCGGAGAAGTAACATGTTGAATACCAACTTGTTTGTTTTGCAGTCATTATAGCCATGATGACCAGAACAGAAACAATGTAGCAGGCTCCTACTTGCTAATGCACAAACTCTGTCATCTGCTCTTTGCAAATCAATTTGACGGGCATTAGTACCACGAAGTATCATATGCTCCCTCACAACGATAATTTGTTACATGAAAATACAAAGAATTTTAAAATGATCAAAACCGCTTAATGCAATTTTAAGGAAATGACACTTCATGATGAGTGAAACTCATTTTATTTTTTGCTTAAAGTACCCTCAGGGCCACAGGTATTAAAGAGGGGAGTGGTTACAAAGTAGTAGAGTAAAACAAAAAAGTGCAGTGAGTTCTTGTAACATAATGATTCTCCTGATTATACAATGTTAGCTAATGTTTTGCAAAAAAGTTTGTTATCTGTGATGGCTACGATACTTGGTGGTTCCATTTCTGAGATGTACGGGGCATGAAAGAAAGACTTCGTGTTCCATAAATCAATTCCTACCTTACTGCGATGATCGACGCAGTTTGAAATGCACTGAGGCCGCAGTATGAAGTCGTCATGAAGTGTGGTGTGATAGAAAATTTTATGAAATAGCAAAAGATGGCCGACTTTGCAGCGATTAGCTAGTGGAATGAGTGCTAGGCGAGTTTACATTGAAGTTATACTCGCGGTACGGTTATAATTAGAAATAAAAGTATAGTTATTTTGTACTAGTTCAAGTGAAGTAATAAGATTAACACGACTGGGATCCCATATTGCAGATGCATATTCAAGTTTCCAGCGAATTAGTCTTGTAAAGCTGTAGTTCTAAAGTAGACGGTGCTTTGGAAAGGTTGCGCCATAAGTACCCGAGCATGTGATTAGCACTGCTAATGATGTACTCTATATTATTGGTCCAATTTAAGTTATTTATATGACATGACAAAATCTAAGGGAACGTTGGCATGGCAAGTGCTAGGATTAGAATTAGATCTGGAAATGCGCATGATTTTACATTTCTTTACTACAAGAGGCTCATATACAGTTTGCATGAAATCAATAGCTAGGCTAGTACTGCACCATAAGAGATAGCTAGAAAAGGCAAGCTCACACAACCGACCAGCCTATTTCACACTTCACAAATTTGAGAAATCACTAAAAGCAAATTTTCTGTCTCTTCAAACAGCAGATGACAAAACCTGCGCACAGTGTGCTCCCAAAAATATTTTGAAATGTACTCGCAGATAAGTTCAGCTTAACATTCAGCTAATCAACAGTGAACGAGCAAGGGAAACCTCAGCGTGGGAACTTGTCTTCGTCTCGGCCCTCACAAATATGTTTGCTTGGTGAAACGTTGGCTTCAAGCTGAGGCTTCCCTTGGTCACCTCTGTTACTCAACTGAAGTGTTCATCTCCTTGCAACCTTTTTGCTGTGCTTGAATACCTATACCGAGATTCTTTTTCAACATGAAACCACAAATTCCATTTTCCAAGGATCTGTGAGCATTAATTGGGCTTGCTTATATGTTGATTTAGTGTCCTTGTTTATCCACACAATATTTCCAGAAGTCCTTGTAAGCACTGCTGTCTCCATAACGTTCCTTGGTTTCCCTGCGAGTACTCCACTTGTGTCAAAGCCTTTGCTGCCGCACCTGAACACTAAATGTGCAGCAGAAAAATATAAAGAGCAGAAAATGTGATGTAAAATTTAGCATAACGCCCCCTTCCTACACTTCATGCCTCTCGCCAATGTGTTATGAGAGCAATGAGACATTGCAGCTCGAGCTTATCTTGCTGACAGTACACTTTTGCCGAGTAATTTTTTGTGTTCCTTTCTTTAATCTATCGGAAATCGTCGAACGCAGAGAATATAAAACGTCAAGCAGCACTGTACGCAATACAAGTACGAGGGCAGCTCGGCATAAATATCAATGTCTGAACCTTCGTTCTCCCTGCTTTACGGCACGCCGAACACGATGAGAAAACTTCGCTCAATTTCAGCTTTGGGTCCAAATAAATAATGGTTATCTGTGTTTCTGTATGTTGTAAACTCGGTGACGGACAACATTAAGTCCACCTGAGCTGTACGAAAATTGTGATCATGTACTGCTTCATTCACCATTGACAATAAACAATGTGAGCTTACTTGTTTGAAGTGTTTTATTGCCAGTTGAGGCCTCTCGGTCACCTGGCGACATAAGGAAGTTATCTGTAGTCATGTTAGAGTACATTACAGACGAATACCTCCCCGAAAGTGGTAACAAAACGCCCCAAACCAGCGAGCGAGCAGCGCGACCAGCCCTACGAACCGCTACCGTAGCGGCCATATTGCTCACTACCTAATGATGATGATATTAGTTTCGATTCTGCCAGCGCCATCTCTCGGTCGCATACTTTAGTTCACAACGCCACCGCTACGCTTATTTTCGTTGCACTGTGGAAGGTACAGTTTTCCTTCTCTAAGTTTGTATGGGTGTTCTGTGCTAGCTCCTCCCCGTTGTCGCATCCCTGGTCGCATCGATCGTTGCGCTCGTAGCCTCGTTGTGTTCGTGTGTGCGGAGTTAGGCCTGTCGCACGTCGTGGTGTGTGTAACGATGGCTGCAAACGCTAAGAAACGGACGACTCTGACTTTTGCTGCTAAACTAGAAGCAATCCAGCGCGTCGAGAATGGCGAGAAGAAGTGGAGCGTCGCAGAAGCGTTTGGCATACCAAGGAGCACATTGAGTACGACAGCACTGGTACAACAGCGGAGCTGACAGATGTGGAGATCGTCGCCAAAGTTACTGCTGAGCAGCCAAATGAAAACGCTGCCGAGATGGATCCCGCAAGCGCTGATGATGCCCCACTCCCTACATCACCTGAGGTCATAGCTGCTCTGGCCCTTGTGCGCCGCCACTGCGGCGCGATTGAAGGCACCGGCCTATCACTTGTGGATCGCCTGGATTGCATTGAGGACGCAGTCGTCAAACACCCCATTGCCAACAAAAAGCAGGCTACCCATTTTTAAGTATTTTAAGCCGACGCAATAAATGCTTCGTTTGAATCCTCAAGTGAGTACTTACTGCACCATGATTGGTTCATTGGTTGTTTTCCACATGTTTTGACGCATTTTTTACTTGATTTTTTATATCGAATTCTGGATATATCGAACTATTTCGCGATCGCCGCGCTGTTCGATATATCGCGGTTCGACTATTATGACGGCCAAATGCTGCTTTTGTATGCAGCTGACATTTGGTGGCAGCTTTGGCAGAAGCCTTAACATTCTTATGGTGTTAGGTACATTTATTTCAGCTGAAAAAAAAAAAACATTGCCTTGATGAAAAAGAAGGGGGGGATGCATGAAGTGAGGCTGCTCCAGCCGACTGGTTGCAGCGGGTTAGTGGCTATGGCCACTGAGCTGCTGAGGTCGGAGGTGTGGGTTCGTTCTCGGCCGTGGGGGCCACATTTTGATGGGGGCGAAACGCAAAAGCATTTAGGTACTTAGTTTAAAGTGCACATTAAAGAACTCTAGGCGGTCAAAACTAATCTGGAGTCCACTATGGCGTGCCTCCCAATCAGACAGTGCATTTGGTATATAAAATTCCCGGATTTTAATATTCTTGTACTACCGCCTGCTGCTTTCCAATGGGAAAATGGAGACAGTATGAGGGTGACAGCAGTGATTGTAGTGATCATCACTGCCTTGACTCTAGTCCGGCATTGTGCAAGAATTTCAACACCAGCCTGCACAAACGGTCAAGGTTTGGGACAGTCTGCTTGCAAACATCTTGGTGATTGGCTGTGGTCTTTTAATATGAAAACATCATAGCCAGCAACAAAATTTTCTCGGAACAAAATAGTATACGAGTTGAAGGAAAAAGAAAAAAATAAATTGTGCAGATCCTGCGCACTGTAGAAATCTATGTCGTTCGAAGCGTTTTGCAGGTACCTAGCTATCACACATTGTTTACGTTTCCGATGTGTTCCTGTAAATTGAGTAGTTGTGTGTGTGGGTTATGAGCGTACGTGTGTGTGATGACAGCTGCATGACGGCAACCACGTTTTAAACGATATGACGGCAATGGCAAGATTTCTACGCCGGCTGTTCGGTGAGAGCCTACGACGTGAGCCTATGACATAGCTATTGTTGGGTTCTACAACAGGTAGTAGACAAGCGTAAAAAGAAACACGGATTGGGACGTTTTCAGCGACTATGTGTTGCACAATCATACGTACATAGGGCTATTTCATGTGGTGTGTGTTAAAACGACGATGGAATTTGTACTTCAGCGAAGAAAGTTAGAACTCGATCTACTTGGACGATCATGATGTCTGTACAAACTCCCACATTTTCTATGTAGCGTAAGCTGCTACAAGGAAAGCACTGTTGTGTCTGGCGGTCCCTCGGGACAAAGGAGGCCGGCGCCGACTCAGACGCGCCAACCTGGCGCCCTTTCTCGCGGCCGAGAATTGTCACCTGGGACTGAGGGATTAGCAGTTGGTCTCCGGGCTACCTCATGCGTGGCTAAACGGCAGCGTCGCCCCTTGGTGCGGTCCCGTGAATTACCAGCGTCGCCCGAACCACGACGACGCTACGCCGACTGCTGCCTTTCGAGACAGCCAGCACCCTACCTGGTTCCGCGAACTGACCGCTATGGAGAGGCGAATCTTGAAAGGGGCCCGTGTCTGGCAATCCCGGGGGAACGACATCAACGTTCGGTTCCCAAGGTGTCAACCGCTGCCTGTGTTCGGGGGCGACCTAACAAGATTGGAGGCGGAGCCCGGCTGGAAACGACGACACATCACGTGCAGGATATGGCCACCTGATCAAAGACTGCCATTGGCTAAAAGAACTACAGTGTATTCCCTCGTCGAGTGAAAGAGGGAAACGAAAGGGATAAAACAGGGGACTTGAGTGTTGTGAAGAGAGGCTTGACCATGTAGAGCACGCTCGACCATGGAGAACGCTCGGAGATGTAAACGCTACCACATGCAAAGATGTTAGCACGTAGACGGCTCCAACATCATGGAGCCCTTCTTGTAAAATACCATGTACAGTGTATATAAAACAGTTTTCTAATCTCCCTGTATATCTCCTCCTCTTGGCACCTGGCACGGCACCATACATGGAACCTTGATGGCCCCGCGGACGTCGGGCTTTCGCAACAGCACTTGGCAAAGTGGGCCGCTTCTGGAGATAGTGCAGTCTAACACGTGTGTGAGCTGTCACAAGGAAAGAAGACACAAAAGTGGCACATGGCGCACGCGCTGAGTGTTTCGAAGAGCTGGCTGCCTTTGGAGCGAGAGAAGTATGCGTACGATCGTGGTCTAGTGGTTGGAGCACCAGGCTGCTGTTTTCTATGGCAGAGGTTTGATTCCACGATTGGTCGCACATTTTCTTTTTTGTGAAAGCGAGGCAAGACACGGACCTACGTACCTATCGCAAAGTGTCAAGAATGAAGCAAAAAATTTGGTGACTGTCTGGTTAGGAAAAAAAGTAGACTGGGATAAACTGGAAGAAAACTTAAGAGATGTATGTCATTGTAATTATGACAGGTGTGAGGCCATGCGTAAAAGGAGGAGCAAATGTTACCCGATAACGGCTTATGGCAACGAAGGCTATAAAAAGCGTAAAATAAATACCAGAATGAAAAACATTGATGGCTATTTGAATGAGCCAGGGCCAAAAAAGAACAAAATATGCCCGTGCAGCAATGTTTTCCCGTTTGAGGGAAAAGACGAGAAGCTGTGCTAGCATTTTGAATGAATTGCCTCGGAAATTGCTGAATTGACTCTCTGACGAGCACAAGGAAAACCACCTAGGTCACTTCCTTTCAGCTTTAGTGCATGGAGGACATTATAAAAGGTCCCTTCACCGGGTTTGGTCAGTGCAAAGAAGCCCACTGCCTACTCGACGCGTTGACACTCATGCCTTCAAAAAAAATTGTCACAGTTTCGCCCTAAGGGCGAAGCAATGAATGCGATAGCAACACAGCAATGTCATACGAAGTAAGGTGAGCGGCTTTGGTAGCAACAACACGCAGAACTGTTGTCGACGCCATCGGCGTTTTGCCCGCGTTAGCTCAAAATGCGTGCGGCGTTGGTGACTGTTGCTGGAGCCTCCGATATAAATAGGCACTTGGTGCCGCAGCTAAACGTCGCCTCCCTTCCCTCCCCCTCCCCCACGGCCTCTCACGCGTCTGAAGAAGGCGCGTTTGCTCTACATATATAGTGATTGTAAAGGAGAAAAGAGACGCCTACTTCTGCAGCCCTTAAGCGAGCACGGCGCAGAACGCGCGTTTGTTCTCCGCCGTGCGTTCACTCCCCGTGAAAGACGCGCCCCTCGCGCCCTTTCACTCGCACATACAGCGTTCGGCGCGCGGCGACGATTTCTTCTCCAAATGACGTCATACGGAACCTCACGGCGACGGCGACGGCGACGCCGACGGCAGAAATCTGCTTTTGAGTGTCCATATAATTGCTATCGCAATAAAAGGATGTCTATGTGCTCTGCATGTGTACACTCTAAGAACAGCTGCACCCTTTAGGGCGTATTTTTGCTACAGAACAATAATCGTCATCTGACTTGCGGGGCTTTCCTTTCTTTAACGCTGTGCGCCCGGCACTTCTCGGTCACGAACGACAAGAGCGTTGTCAGCGTGACACAGCGTTCTCGACAGGAAAGTAGCAAGTGCAGAGTTTTCAAGATAGGAAACACAAGCAAGACAGATGACGATTATTGTTGTGTGGCAAAAATGCACCCCAAAGGGTGCAACTGTTTTTAGAGTGTACAGAAGGATACTGTGATTCCTTTGAAATGTAGAGTGCACAAAGCCGCTATTGGAGATACGCCATGCAAAAAGAAAAAAAAGGATGGCGGGGAAGAGAAGGTGGGGTGTACTTGATGTGGGGTGTAGTGTGGTCTGTCGGCTTGGTAGATACCACAGTAGGAACACTGAGGCAATGGGTGGAAAATGTGTGCAGTGGGTAGGGTAGCCAACCTCCTCACTCTATCGCCTTGCAACATTTCATTTGCTTCTGTTGCTGCTATCACTAAGACCTTTAGAATATTCCTGTGAGAGACAACTCCTTGGACAGCACTCTGCCAGTATTGTACTCCGTTTCATACATGACAGGCAACGCTATGAAGACTAGAGACGCCTCTTTCCCTGCTGGCATTTCCTAACGAGAAATAGTATGTCACGTCTGAAAGACATATAGGTATATGTGCCTAACATATTAGATGTAACATGAAGTATCACACTTTTATGTCGCCATGTGTGACATGTTATTACACGGATCATGTCCCAGATTTGAAACTTGGCTACCAAACCCTGGTCAACGACGACGCTGATGCTGGCGCCTCGATGATTTCATATTCTTGCAGTGCTAGGAATGATTCATTGCATAGATGAAAAAGCGCACTTATGTTCAAAGAAACGTCAGGCTTCATATAAACTGTTTCTGCGGGCATGCCTTTCTATCTGCAACTCAAAAACATGAACACAGTGATGGTTACAGAATACAGAAAAAACAAATGAGCTGCTGATATTGCAGTAACAAAAGCTGTTTACAATGAATCAGTCATTAAAGAATTCGGGAAAGTTGGTGGTCTCCTGCTTAGAAAGATTGCAATTAGTTTATTTCTGTTTGCTTCAGAGACTGCAACTAAATAGGCCCTGTGATCACTTTGTAGGAGAGCTTAATTGCAGGAACAAGCCACGTAGTTTACAGCGAAGCTGTGTATGGCTACCCCGGCAAATTTTCTGCGTCCATGCGTGGCCACCGCCTCGTCAACAAATAAAAATTTTCTTCTCGGGAGCTAGTGTAATTTTGAGTTTCCACGTACCAGAATTGTTTTCTCGTATGTTCAAATAACAATCCGATGCTATCATGTCTGCAGGTTGTGTGTAAGTCATACTTTACAAATTTTCAGGCGCACTTTACTTTGAGAAATTGAATTAGTTCAATAATGCACTTGCGCCAGGCGGAGAGTCTACTAGAATGAGGACATATGCTGCACTCCGGCACACCTGCGTGCGTGCGTCGTGAACAAGTGCAATCAATGTATCTGTCCTTGATGAGTGGGCGCTCTGTCCGTTGCATCGGTCGCGTAGAGTGTGCTGCGACCGTAGTCGACATAAGGGCAAGACTGTTAAAAAATTAGTGACGTTCGTTTCGTGAATGCGGGTTACGTGCAAGTGTATGTAGGCCGCGAACGTGCACTGCGGCGTCGAAGCGCCAACGGAAAGGGCGCGAACGAGGTCGTCGACGCTACATTGATCTTGACGGTGCGACGCCTTGTGGTGGTGTCGCTTGTGTAACCTCGGCAACAGCTTTGCTGTACATCCACTTTCATAGGGTAGAATGGAAGCGGAATTTTTTAAAATTAGGTTTTTTACTTTATGCTACAAGAGTCTGCCCGACAAACACCATGGTCTTCTCGTCCCCACTGCCGGTACACAAGATCATCGGCTTTGCCCCGTCCCTGCTGCAAGTTGTGATGACCAGCAGCGTGAACATGCCTGTGTGTCAGGCAGGCGCCATCTACCTCAAGAACTTAGTGGTCCAGTTCTGGCAAGAAAAAGAGCCACCACCGCAGACACGGCCGCAGCCCGAGCCGCCGCCCTTTCACGTTGACGAGCAGGATGGAGCCATGGTGCGGGACGCACTCGTCGACGCTATGGTGCACGCACCCGAGCTGATCCGCGTGCAGCTCTCGTCCTGCCTCGGCTGTATGCTCAAGCATGCCATGTCTTATGCAGAGGTAGAGGAGATGCAGTAGGTAGTACTGGTAACATTATCTCTTCTAGCTACTATTTCTAACAGTACATCATGGTTTTCAATGTTCTGTATAAGATTTGTTTTGTTGATCATTTCCTATTTTCAGTGCTACTTGGGACTCTCAAATACTAACCGGGGGCACTAAGAGAACACTGAAATTTCTTATACTTTAAGGGGGAGGGGGGATCATAGTGCAGCGTGAAATTGAATGCGACACACCCTAAAAATCATTCATAAGACTAACTGTTTGTAACGTGGGGGTTTATTCTGTAACTGGCCACCTAGTGGACATGCCCATTTCGTCTGCCGCTGAAGTGCTGATTGGCTGGGGACACCTTCACACGTGTGCCCCAGCTCAGCCAATCAGAACTTCAGCATACAAAATGGGCGCGTCCACTAGGTGGACACTTACAGAATACCCCCACGTTAGGAGATTTGCAAAAAAATTATATGCAGAATTATTAGGCAGGTAGTGGCACAAATGGCTAAGCTGAGAGAGTTGCTGCTGCACTATGTGTCACCAACTGATCCAGCTGGTCGTGTGCATTAGCCATTCACGGCCAGAGGCGGTGTTTCATTTCAAAAGCAGCACTGAGAGTTGTGCATGTGCAGGTACAAGAAGCCCGAGGAGCGAGAGCCTCTGCATGAGGCGATGCAGCTGCTGCTGCCGTTGCTGCAGCAGCGCCTGGCGCAGCTGCTGGCCGACCAGTCGGAGACCTCTGTGCTCCTGCAGAAGCTGATCCTCAAGATCTATTTTGCGCTCGTCCAGTACCACTTCCCATTGGGACTCATCTCGCGCGAAGTGAGGACGCAGTGGATGGATCTTCTGGCAGACATCATCATCTGACCGGTGCCCGACGTGAGCAGCTTTCTTTGCCTTTGGCGTGTCGTCGTTCGTCTGGCCCAATAGGCTCAGCAGAAAGTAATCTCGCCGCTTGTCATCCCTCTGCTAGCTGGTAACGAAGATAGAAATTTTACGCCTGAAAAAGAAGCCCATGTAACCACCCCATCATTCGTTCACAACCATATTTTCTCAACCTCCGTTCTGTAGTTCCAGTTGTATAAAACTCCTGTGGTTGGGATGCCATGTTTAGATGCTGTGATTGGTGTGGCCACTGTGTCGCATTCTATAGGGTGCGATGCCGGGCTCGATTACAGTTGCGGGGTGCATTCGTTGCTGAGGTCCCGTGCACGGAATGCGAGGAAATACTTAGCGTCTCTTTTTCTGTTGCATAATTTCGTCGCTGGCTTGCTGAAGTTTTGCCTAAACAGGTTCCCTCAGTGCATGCAATCTGTATTCATATTTTACTGGCGACTTCCATTAATTCAACCCTGATGGGAGTGACAAAATTTATCTAATTCTCCAGTGGGTCAAAATTATCCAGTTTTATGGCGAGACCCGGGCCCGGCCTGGGCCCGGAAATAATCTACGTTACCCGCCCGGCCCGGCCCGCCAGCCCTTTACCTTAGGCCCGGTCCGAATCCGGCCCGACACCGAAAAAGATGACCGAGCGGCAGTAAAAAAAGAAAATAACGATTAGAATGAAAGGAATTTATTCTTAAGCCATAAATACATGTCATATAAAATTATGAACACCATTTGAGTGGTCTGAACGCAAATACCAGCGCGCGAAATAGTACTAATGATCCTGCCGAGCAGTGTTGCAGAGTAGAGATGGGTCGCCCAGGAGCGAGCCGGATCTTGTGAGCGACTCTTTTTAAAGAGCGAGTGAGTGGTCGCTCAGTAAAAATGAGCGGCGGTTCTTTTGGCGAAAGGGAGCCGGTTCTCTCGCGTTAAGGGCCTGTACACGCTCGAGCCGCACATCGCCGCAAGCCGCACCGCCCTCGCGCGGTCCGCTTAAAATGGCCGCTCTGACGTCACAAGAGGCGGTCGTGAACTTTTTTCCACCATGCAGCATGTATGCGGCGACCGCACAAACATGGCGCTGGTTCGAAGCGAAGCGAAGTGCGAGGCCTAGGCGCCTAGGCTACTGTGACAGTTTGTTTTTCGTGGTTTTTTGGGGATCATTGCAAGAGTTATCGAGCACTCGCAGAGATAGTCGTCGAACGCAGCAATCCGCTGTACCCTGCCCGACCTCTTCAGTGCGTGCGATCGTCAACGGCAACAGACGGAAATGTGTTGTGTTTACGCGAAGTTCGGAAGCAATGAAACCGGCGATTTCGTGTGTGTTGGGCCGTATTTCGCTTGTGCAGTACCAGCAGTACAAACGTGAAGGCCATCACATGCACGCGCATTCTAAGCATGACACATGCATTCAGTGTACCCTGCCTGACCTCTTCAGTGCGTGCGATCGTCAACGGCAACAGACGGAAATGTGTTGTGTTTACGCGAAGCTCGGAAGCAATGAAACCGGCGATTTCGTGTGTGTTGGGCCGTATTTCGCTTGTGCAGTACCAGCAGTACAAACGCGAAGGCCATCACATGCACGCGCATTCTAAGCATGACACATGCATTCAGTACGCTCCAGAACGAAAATAGTGCGGTCGCCCATCTCAGCGTATGGTGTGCCTAGGTGTTGTGTGTGCGCGCTTCATCGCTGCGAAGCTCATACGTGCATGTGCATTGTGCAGTGCTGGTTTGTGTTTAAGAAGTGACCATATAACCTGTAGCGATTAGCTTTATTGTCGCGTCATCGCAGCCATTCGTAATGTGCTGTTTGTGGTTTGGTTCATGTGAGCTGTTTTGGGGGGCTGCGATGCGCCTTGGTGACCGCGAACACGTACAGAGCGTTTGAGTGCTGGGGTTCTTACTGTACGAGGTGAAGGGTACTGTTATGTATACGTGCAATGTGTCGCAGTGGTGCTAGGCGTATAAGTATTCGTTTTATGCGATATGCATATGCTCTGAAGTGAACCGTGCATACAGAACGGTTTGTACAGAACATTAGACCCAAAATTCAAGGATGCCAGAACCAAAATTCAAGGAGGCGGAAACAAACCGTACTTGTACACATACATTGAAAAATAATGAAACCTCCTTCTCCTTGGCCGAACTTTCTTGTAGCTAAGCAGTCGCTGAGTTGGGCACACACTACAAGCTCTTTAGGGTGCTTTTTATGCATGTGCTCTGAATTAAACAGTGCAGAAGCACTGCTGGTCGTTTGTGCTCTTTGCATCTCAGTATGGGTTTTGTATCAAACCAGCTTTCCTTGCTTTGTACACGTGTTGTTTGTTTCCAGTGTTGTCACTGCACATTTTACTCTTCACGAAGAGGGGAGGCTAGGGAACAGCTTACAAGTTATATCACTGCTCCACATATTGCAATTATTAATTTTGTGCTAGGTGTCATGTGCTGTAATGTAAACAATGCAAATGTGCCGCATGCTATTTTTTGCGGATGTGACGACACTGCAACGCAGCTTCTCTGCCACTGCCCAACCTTTCATGCTGAACGATGTGCTTTGCCAGTTATACTCCATCTCAGTAGTTCCTTGCAGCACTGGGGCAGCGGTAGGGCTCTTAGCCAATAGGAAGGCTGAATTCCCCTAAGATGTGTTCATCCATGCTGCGTCAGCTGCTCAGCGTCTGCTTGCCATCCTTTTGATACATCAGCCACTGTTGTAGCAGTGACGCAACAAATGTTCCTACGTTGTAACTAAAGGCTGCGTACGCATTCCATGAATGCTACTGTTGGGCTTCGCTTCATCGACACGCTATCTGAGCAGTTCAATACAGCCTCCTGAGCCAGTTTTAGTAAAAGTGAACACCCTGATAAATGTTCACATGCACCGCGCCATCTGCTCAGCGTGTATTTGACGTTTGCTCACCGCTGTCATCACGTACCGTACTAGAGCAGAGTAGGAATTAATGATGCAGTGAACAATGACGCCTTCGTAGCGTTCTGCATCGTCAATGCATCACCATTGCTACTGCTGTGGTGTCACCTGCTAAATAGAAACCAAACCACTTTTACTGCCTGTGTAGTCCTAGCAGTGTCAAAACAAACAGCTGATCTCAATAAGAACAACAAGAAATACCTAATGCTTTGTCCTCAGCATGAGATGAGACTACGCAGTGATGGATTTTACCATTTATTTATTGCTGTCAGGGCGTACAGCTAGTAAAAGGGCAAATTGAGATTGAAGCGGGTGGTCTGGGCTGCATAGGTGGTGCCATGTTGCTGCGTAATCATGGTTAGGGTGGCTACTGATGTTACCAGTGCTAACCGCCACAGTAATTCATCGTACAAGACGGGCATGCGAGAAGGGCCTAACATCTGTAAATATTTTGTGAACGTCACCATGTAGCCTGCACCAAAGGACAACAAAGCTAGGCAACATGAGAGACGTAAGGCGTGGAATTGACGAGGGAACAATGTTTAGCTTCATGCACCTTCGCAACGATCCATCTCCTTACATTAATTATCTGCCATCATGTCAACAAAATCATTGAAGTTTGACTTATAAATGTAACATGGATGTATTATGCTGTTGTCGTGATCTAAATAAAAAAATGAAGAAAGGTGCATTAGGTGTTTTGCAAAAAAAAAAGAGGAGGTGAACCCTCATTTCCTATATGGGAGTAGGCAAGAGAGAAAGGTCCTTTGCGTTGCTGGTTGGGCAAAGAAAGAATGCCTCTGTGCACGAAGAGCAGGTCACGTTCTTGTACTACAGATTCTTCGCTTCTATTTCGGCTGCTACTAGGCCGTTTTAAAGAATTCTTGTGGTAGAATATTCCTTGGAAGACACTTTACAACTTTTATAACTAAAATTTTCCACTGGGCCCTGGCGAATGGTCCTCTTAAATTTCTGAGGGGCCCATCAAGGGGTTGTACAAATTAGATGAGTTGTTTCTATGTAAACCTCACATTGACAAGCTTTGCAAAAATCGCGGCAAGGCTTGTTATATTCTGCTCAAGAGCCGAAATTGTTTTGATACAGAAATCCTTCGAGAAATTTATTTCAGCTTGTTCCACAGCCATCTGTGGTACTGTGTTGCATCTCTGGGCCATTCATACATTGAGCCATTTATAAAACTTCAAAAGAGGGCTGTCCATTTTGTGACTTCCTCACAATACAATGCTAACACGACACCGCTCTTTCAACACGTACACATTTTACCATTTACTTCATTGCTAAATTTTTAAACTCTTGTAATGGTTAATAGTAGCATCGTTGCTGACTACCCACTCTCTGCTACCAACTTTACCGAATCAGGACGCTGTACACGCAGTGCACTAAAACAAAATTTTCTGGTTCCAAAGGCTTGTAATGTGTGTGGTAAACGGAGAATTTGAAGTGTTGGAGTAGTCGAGAGGAACGTTCAGCTCACGTAAGCTAGAAATGCAGCTAATTTTCAGAGATAATTAAAACTGCATTTTCGTGATCTTCTTTCGTATGTTTATTAATACATTCACCGCTTCCTTTCTCTTTTTTCTGGTGCATTTTCCTTTACTTGTAGATGTTCAATGATACCGTTTGCATTTTGAAGATTCTTTGTATTGTATTCTCTACTTCTTCTAATGTAAAGTGCATATTGTTGCTGAGTTTAAGTACATGTGTCTGTGCTAAATTAATTGCTTAGCTTCCTCTACATTTTTTATGGATTACAACTGGCCTTGAGCTAGGGATCCCAATGTATTTGTTCACATTATGTTTTACTCTGTACTGTACGTAAGAAATAAAGTTTAATTCAAGGAAACATTTTTCTCACAGGGCCCCCTAGCCTGGAGCTGCAGCCCCCTTAGCCCATAGGTTAATCTGGCCCCAGTAGTAACTAGTATCACGAATGCAAGTTTTGGCTTGCCATCCCTTTTATCAGGTTAACATTGATTTGCACAGCAGAAATCCTAACATTCATTGCATGCAGAAAACAGCCTTAGATCAAAGGATGCAAGTTGCTTGTGTCCTGAAGAATCTAAACCTTGTTTGGGGTTTTCTGGAATGAAAGCAGTTTAGGTACCTTAGTCTGAAACTCTATTTTGCTTGACTGCAGCATTTATCATGGATGCGAAGTGGGTGTTGTGACAGAAAGCCAGTGTGCACATACAAGAAAAAGTACTGCAATGCCGCTCAAAAGTTTTCTAGGTGTTTTGTGCAAAACCACAATTAATGTACGGGAATAACATGACAGTGGTCATAACTTAAAGCAACGGTTCATTACAGATGCGGTACACATGTATGGTCACATAAACATAATGGTGCAAGCTTGACATATAAGTGATAGTCCTTTTTAAGATACAAGTGGCATGGTGACATACCGGGAATCAATGCTTGTTATTTCTTTATTCCCAAAATTATCAGTTGTACAATACTTGTGCCCCGATACAATGACGTATCTCTGAATCACAGATGTCACATCCTATCTGCCCTGTGAAATACTTTGCCACATGAAATGGAAATCTCATTGACATAATCAGTTATAGATTTTGCATTAGTTTTATGCTGTTTCTTGCAGTCTTGTCTTTCATGAGTACTTGCATAGTATGGAAAAGGGTAATTTGACATTCTAAATGTTATCTATATATGACCACACAACTATTATTTTTTCCTAATCAGAGGAGGCTCTCGTGTCATTATATTAATTGAACTTCTTTAA
Organism: Dermacentor silvarum; assembly: GCF_013339745.2. Taxonomy (NCBI): domain Eukaryota; kingdom Metazoa; phylum Arthropoda; class Arachnida; order Ixodida; family Ixodidae; genus Dermacentor; species Dermacentor silvarum. The sequence goes on along the minus strand of NC_051154.1, from coordinate 271,189,225 downwards.
CAATGAATATGCGACAAGTACTTGCATGTGAACAAGTGTATGCAGCCTCCCAAAAGCAAGCACGTTTACGAAAGTATCTTTCAGTCATATTGGCAAGAAAACTTTCCCATAGGCTTTCTTTCACGCGAAAGGTGACCACACATTTCTTGATCTAGCAGACTGATCTTTTATGCTACAAGTCTGTGCTGCTTTCCTTGCAACGAGTAGTTTTACATATGTCTACAACACGTAGGTCCTTCATCGGCTATTCTTTTTTTTTCTACAACTTTGATGTTTTCTTAGGAACAATATATTGCACGTTTTGAAAGCTAGCCATTCAGAGGCCATTCTTTCTTGAAAAGCTTCTTTGCAACCAGGCTCTAAAGTTGTTGATAGACTGTTTATGTCGATTTTTTTACGTAACAATTAGTAGTCTTGCATTTAAAACTTATCCTTTGTGCCCAATATTTAGCTCTCTTTTTGCACTAGTTAAGGTGTGGTACCTAATTTTTTATATGAAAATAAATATTGTTACTACAGGTACGTGTGTCGTCGTATGACTATTGAATATTTGATAAATAATATTTTATTCAATTCGTATTTGAAAATGTTTACATTCGCTCACCTTTACTTCTTGTACAATGCACAAAGAGGCACGCAAGCCATAGTGGTGCTTAATGAAGTCTCTTTTTGCTGCATGTAATAGTCGCAAAAAGCAGCTTCTCACAGGGAACTTGATTGTGTTGTCTTGTGTATTGTTCTTCTGCCATATGTATTCTGAATTGATAATTATATCACAGACAGATATATAACCTCTCAATGGAACAGACATTTATTTGATACACATGAACTCGCACCCTGTTCAGCTGGCTTTCAGTTACGCTGATTGTGGCCAGCCTCTATAGAGTATGTCTGCAATGTGGTATGAGGGTATGTGTGCAGTGCTACTGTTAAGCCAACTATTGTTCTCACAGCAATGTATTGAGTAAGGTTATTGCATAATTATTAAAAAAAAGACAGCATTAGCCCAGGATTTAAGGGTGAGAAAATGCTTGGTGCACTTCACCAAGCATACAGACAGCATATAATGTGACTACATACCATGTGCTAGTTTGTATTTACGAAGTGTTCGCAAAATGGGGAAGGTGGCAGTGAGACTCCTTGGGGAAGCAACACTTCAGTTGTACTGATGGTACGGCGTGACCATATAATTTCCTTATTGCTTGGTTAAAAATATGGTGGGTTACAACCTATGAAATGCCACACCAGCAAGGCTGAACATCCATCCTTACTTTTCAGTGGCTTAAATACGCCACTGTGTTGTTGAGCCTGTGTTGTTGAGATTCCGAAATATCGCCTCGTGTGCCACGTTGTCAAATGCCCCCTTGAGGTCTAGCGCAAGAATGGCCCGTGGTGTGTGGCAGGGATGACAATCTCTTTCTTCAATTGCATTAGCACGTCCTGGGTCTCAAGATGTCGTATAAAGCCAAACATGGGGTCTGGCATTTGCTGGGTTTCATCCAGGTGTTGTTGGAGGCATTTGAGTACTATCCTTTTCGTGATTATGCTTATGCATGATGTGAGGGATATCAGCCACAGGTTGTCAATGTGCGGGGACTTGCCCGGTTTGGGGATAAAGCGTACTCCAGCTGTTTTTCATTCTTGTGATAGCTTGCGTGATGTCCAAAAGTCATTGAAGGGGTCTAGAAGCGTCTCTAGGGCCTGACCTCGAAGATTCTGGTCGGGTCCGGGGGCACTGCTTCGCCGGCTTTTTTCATCAATGGTACAACGACATAACACAGAACGAACAAACACGAGTGCTGTGTGACACTGTCATATTCCATCATGTAATCAATTGTACGCTCACTTTTAACTTGGCAGCTACTAAAAAAAACGTAAGTAAATCAACAAGCCGTAGTTGAATATTCACTCGCGTGCTCGGTGATGAAGAGAAGTGACTTGTCGATCTACACAGCTGTATTCCGCGATAATAGATATAAGAGTATGTTAATATACAGGGCGTTCATTTTAAAGTGTTACGGAATTTTTAAAAATCGCCTGTGGCAGGTAGCATAATTCTTATCGTTGAGCTGGTTTATTCGATGAGGTGGACATTAGTAGCACAAAAAAATTGAAACACATATTCAAGTAACAAAAAACTTGCAAGGTGAGCTTGCAAGACGCATCCACTTGAAATGAATTTCCAGGATGACGCCAGCTTTGAGATATTATTTTCTAAAGTGTGGGACGAAATACATGGGCGTTCCAGTTACTTTAGTGCTTCAATGTATAAAACAGCATTTTGGTAAAAAAGTAAGTGGAACAAAAGTGCATTTTTAGGGCGAGTTTGATGGCACATATCTCCAAACTGGCGTCATTCTGGAAATTCATCCCAAGTGGATACGCCTGCCAAGCTCACCGGCTCCAATTCGTAAATCACAATATGTGCTGTACAATAATTAACTCAAAAGTTGATTAGTCATTTTTTAATTAGTTCAATATGGGATTTCTCGTGTTACTAATGTCCGCCTCATCGAATAACCCAGCTCAACGATAAGAATTATGCTACCTGCCACAGAGGATTTCTAAAAAAATTTTAGAACTTATAAATGAACACCCTGTATAACGCCGCGGCGCTTCAGCGTGCTACGCTGTTGCTGCGACAAATGCCTTGTTCATTGGCTTAAAAACGCACGCGCGGTCTTGCAAGCTTGCGCTAGCACATCTACAAAAAATGCGCCGTCACGCCGCACACAACCGAGTACATAGCGATGTATGTTGTTACAACAGTATGCGGTAGCAATGATTTAAAAAAAAGAAAGAAAGGAAAACGAAAAAAAAAGGCGCAGGTAAGATAACTGCATAGTATTCGAGAGGTGGCTCAGCGCGCCAACGCAACACATGCAGTCAACAGAGTATGACAGTGCAAGAGTTTTGCGTTTTCGCCGTGACGCGGAAGCTTGAACCCACGCCGACAAAAATATGCCAGTGTCGTCTGCTGTTGACGATAGTTGCCGACTTAGAACATCTTTGCCCCGCCTCTCGGTTGCCGGCTCTTAACATACGTCGCGTCCCCAAATCGGAGTGCGGATGCCGGCACATGCGAACCGCTCGAGCTTACTAATCAGAAAATTACCTAATAAGAAAACAAACGTAATAACAAAATCCTGGCTCGGGCCAAAATTTTGCTGGTCGCCAGCACACAAACGCTGCGACCACGCTGTTGCATGTTGCCAGTCGCTGGTTATCTGTTTTGCCAGCCAGAGGGCGCATGCGTACGGCACCGCTCGCGCCGGTACACTGTAGCGCCGGTCCCAGCGTGAATCGAATTTTGTGTCCGGTTGCTCCAACCGCCCGCTGCCACTGAACCGCCAGCATGCGGTGCGGCTTGCGGCGATGTGCGGCTCGAGCGTGTACAGGCCTTAAGGGCCTGTAGACCAAGGCTGTTATATTCTCCTCTTGAGCAGAATATAACAAGCCTTGCCGCGATTTTTGCAAAGCTTGTCAATGTGAGGTTTACGTAGAAACGACTCATATAATTTGTACAACCCCTTGATGGGCCCCTCAGCAATTTAAGAGGACTGTTCACCAGGGCCCTGTGGAAAATTTTAGTTATACTATAAAAGTTGTAAAGTGTCTTCCAAGGAGTATTCTACCACAAGAATTCTTTAAAACAGCATAGTAGCAGCCGAAATAGAAGCAAAGAATCTGTAGTACAAGAACGTGACCTGCTCTTCGTGCACAGAGGCATTCTTTCTTTGCCCAACCAGCAACGCAAAGGAACTTTCTCTCTTGCCTACTCCCATATAAGAAATGAGGGTTCACCTCTCTTTTTTTTTTGCAAAACACCGAATGCACCTTTCATTTTTTTTATTTAGATCACGACAACGGCATAATACATCCATGTTACATTTACAAGTCGAACTGCAATGAGTTTGTTGACATGATGGCAGATAATTAATGTAAGGAGATGGATCGTTGCGAAGGTGCATGAAGCTAAGCATTGTTCCCTAGTCAATTGCACGCCTTACGTTTCTCATGTTGCCTAGCTTTCTGTTTTCCTTTAGTGCAGGCTACATGGTGACGTTCACAAGATTTACAGATGTTAGGCCCTTCTCGCATGCTCGTCTTGTACGATGAATTACTGTGGCGGTTAGCACTGGTAACATCAGTAGCCACCCTAACCGTGATTACGCAGCAACATCGCACCACCCATGCAGCCCAGACCACCCGCTTCAATCTCAATTTGCCCTTTTACTAGCTGTACGCCCTGACAGCAATAAATAAATGGTAAAATCCATCACTGCGTAGTCTCATCTCATGCTGAGGACAAAGCATTAGGTATTTCTTGTTGTTCTTATAGAGATCAGCTGTTTGTTTTGACACTGCTAGGACTACACAGGCAGTAAAAGTGGTTCGGTTTCTATTTAGCAGGTGGCACCACAGCAGTAGCAATGGTGATGCATTGACGATGCTGAACGCTACGAATGTGTCATTGTTCACTGCATCATTAATTCCTACTCTGCTCTAGTACGGTACGTGATGACAGTGGTGAGCAAACGTAAATACATGCTGAGCAGATGGCGTGGTGCATGTGAACATTTATCAGGGTGTTCACTTTTACTAAAACTGGCTCAGGAGGCTGTATTGAACTGCTCAGATAGCGTGTCGATGAAGCGAAGCCCAACAGTAGCATTCATGGAAACGCAGCCTTTAGTTACAACGTAGGAACATTTGTTGCGTCACTGCTCCAACAGTGGCTGATGTATCGAAAGGATGACAAGCAGACGCTGAGCAGCTGACGCAGCATGGATGAACACATCCTTGAGGGGAATTCAGCCTTCCTATTGGCTAAGAAGCCCTGCCGCTGCCCCAGTGCTGCAAGGAACTACTGAGATGCAGTATAACTGGCAAAGCACATTGTTCAGCATGAAAGGTTGGGCAGTGGCAGAGAAGGTGCGTTGCAGTGTCGTCACATCCGCAATAAATAGCATGCGGCACATTTGCATTGTTTACATTACAGCACATGACACCTAGCACAAAATTAATAATTGCAATGCGTGGAGCAGTGATATAACTTTTAAGCTGTTCCCTAGCCTCCCCTCTTCGTAAAGAGTAAAATGTGCAGTGACAACACTGGAAACAAACAACACGTGTAGAAAGCAAGAAAAGCTGGTTTGATACAAAACCCATACTGAGATGCAAAGAGCACAAACGACCAGCAGTGCTTCTGCACTGTTTACTTCAGAGCACATGCATAAAAAGCACCCTAAAGAGCTTGTAGTGTGTGTCCAACTCAGCAGCTGCTTAGCTACAAGAAAGTTCGGCCAAGGAGAAGGAGGTTTCATTATTTTTCAATGTACGGTTTGTTTCCGCCTCCTTGAATTTTGGTTTTGGCATCCTTGAATTTTGGGTCTAATGTTCTGTACAAACCGTTCTGTATGCACGGTTCACTTCAGAGCATATGCATATCGCATAAAATGAATACTTATACGCCTAGCACCACTTTGACACATTGCACGTAAACATAACAGTAGCCTTCACCTCGTACAGTAAGAAACCCAGCACTCAAACGCTCTGTACTTGTTCGCGGTCACCAAGGCGCATCGCAGCCCCCAAAACAGCTCACATGAAGCAAGGCACAAACAGCACATTACGAATGGCTGCGATGACGCGACAATAAAGCTAATCGCTACAGGTCATACGGTCACTTCTTAAACACAAACCAGCACTGCACAATGCACATACACGGATGAGCTTCGCTGCGATGAAGCGCGCACACACAACACCTAGGCACACCATACGCTGAGATGGGCGACCGCACTATTTTCGTTCTGGAGCGTACTGAATGCATGTGTCATGCTTAGAATGCGCGTGCATGTGATGGCCTTCGCGTTTGTACTGCTGGTACTGCACAAGCGAAATACGGCCCAACACACACGAAATCGCCGGTTTCATTGCTTCCGACGCTCGCGTAAACACAACACATTTCCATCTGTTGCCGTTGACGATCGCACGCGCTGAAGAGGTCAGGCAGGGTACATCGGATTGCTGCGTTCGACGATTATCTCCGCGAGTGCTCGATAACTCTTGCAATGATCCCACAAAAACAGAAAAACGACAAAAAAACAAACTGCCACAGCAGCCTAGGCCTCGCGCTTCGCTTCGCTTCGAACCAGCGCCATGTTTGTGCGGTCGCCGCATACATGCTGCATACTGGAAAAAGTTCACGACCACCTCTCGTGACGTCAGAGCGGCCATTTTAAGCGGACCGCGCGAGGGCGGTGCGGCTTGCGGCGATGTGCGGCTCGAGCGTGTACAAGAGAGCCGTGCCGATGCGTTCCGTCAGAGCTGGGTCTCCTGCTGCGTGCGACTTCCGCGCCATCTATTAGCAGTACGAGAAAGCAACTGCCCTCCCGCCCTTCCTCGCAAGAGTCGCCTTCACCCCCTCGCCTTCGGCTGAAGAACGAAAGAACCGCCGCTCACTTCTGAACGACCGCTCCCTCGCTCTTCAAAAGAGCGGATCAAAAGATCCGGCTCGCTCCTGAGCGCTCAGGAGCCATCCGCTCCTTTCGCCACGGCTCCCTCGCTCTTCAAAAGATCCGGCTCGCTCCTGAGCGCTCAGGAGCGAGCCGCTCTTTTGAAGACCGAGGGAGCCGTGGTTCAAGTGAGCGGCGGTTCTTTCGGAGTGAGGAAGCCGGTTCTCTCCTTGAATGAGCCGGCTTCAGAGCTGGGTCATAGAATAAAGAACCAACTTTAGAGAAGGGAAACTGTAGCTTCCACAGTGGTACGAAAATAAGAAGCGGCAGCGCATGGAACTTACTTAGGCATAAGACAGATGGCGCTGCTCAAACAGGAAGCGGAAATGTACTTTTTTTTGAGCAAAATTCAATATGGCCGCTTCTTACCGGTCGCGTACGCTGGTACGCGCCGCGCTCGCCCGGATGGCGTTGCGGCACGCCTCATTGCCTTGGCTGCCGCGTAGTTTTCGCGTTTTAATTGCCAGGAGACCAAAGAGCCTCTACTGACGCCCATAAAAACAAGCCACAAGTGAGTGAACGGAACGTGCGACTTTATTGGCAGAAGACAAGCAGTGCACCTTCTCGTACAAGAGCAGAAATAAAAATTGCATGTCGAGATACGCTGGAATCATTAACGCGAGCTCGTAAACGGCTCACTTTCGTCGTCGCACATGGCGGTGTAGTAACGAGCGACAACCAGCAGTGCAAGCAGATTGGACAGTGTCCCACCTGTTTGCACCGACAGTCGCCGTTAAACATGAGCAGCTTGCATTGCGAAGCAATCGGGTGACGCAGGCATCTGCTGCCGCAGCCAACACAGTGACATGGACTACCCGGCAATTTAACGTTACCTCCGTTCGAACCTGCACGTTTCTTTTTTTTTTTTTGTTATTTCGGGGGCCGCGAATGTGTAGGTCACACCTTGGTGCCCCTCTATCTTTCAATATGGACATCGTCGGTTTCGCGGGCATCACCTTCGGCAGCCTTTTTGCGGGCCTTTCAACTTCACACACATCGGACCATGTAAGCATGTATGCTGGCCTAGTATTGCCTCAAAAAACACACGCGACGAAGAAAGAGATAACACGAAGCTGTGCTGACAACTATTTATTTAATGAAACGAACGCCGAACTTATATAGATCAGACACACGTGTGCACCCGAAAAGCAACGAGAAATCCAATGATAACACGGAGCGACATTCAACAGGGTTGCGATACAAATGCTAAGATAAACACTTGGAGACTACCGAGGCACCTAACACGTGTGTATCACGTAGAAAAATAAACAAGTTCCTTCTGGGTAACAGCAACTGACTGAAAAATAACGCAATCATCATCCTTAAAGTGTCGCATGGCTATTGCCTCTACAACCTCTCTTTTCAGCTGGCCATTTTTTCTGCCGATAATCTGCTGTTACCCAGAAAGAACTTTTGTTTCTTTCCACGTGATACACACGTGTAAGGTGCCTCAGTAGTCTATCAGCGTGTATCTTAGCATTTGTATCGCACCCTCTTGAAGGTCGCTCTGTGTTATTATTGGTTTTCTCGTTGCTTTTTGGGTGCACACGTGTGTCTGATCTATATAAGCTTGGCGTTCGCTTCATTAAATAAACAGCAGTCAGTACCGCTTCGTGTTCTCTCTTTCTTTGTCTCGTGTGTTATTTGCGGTAACTTCCCAAATCATGAATCACCAACTGGCCTACATCTATACTCTTCTAAGTGATGGTCACGCCAAAGCGTGGCCGAGGAAGGCCACATGCATAATTTGCCCATGGCTGCAGCAGAACGGGGAGCACCAATCACGAAGCATGTAAATTGGGAGTCTATGTCATTGTGCGGACTGCAGGAGCGAATGCTTAACACGAGAGACTGCTTCCCAATGCAGCTAACCAGGCCGCCACGTCCGAGAAACGTAACATGGCAACCATAACCCAGTCAGATAACAGTGAAATGAGACTGCAATCAATGACCGCATAAGGTCCACACAATACATTATACATTGGTGAAGATCCATATGACAACAGCGAGCATTCACGTACATGGGTCACTTACGGCACATTCAGCTGACCGACTACATGCATAGCGCTTGCCTCAAACACACAGGGTGGTCTGGTAATGAGCGACAACAAGCAGCGCAAACAAATTGGGCAGCGTGTCCCACCTATTTGCACCGACAGTCACCATTGAATATTAGCAACTTGCATTGCGAAGCAATCAGGTGATGCAGGCATCTACTTCCCCAGTCAACACAGCAACATGGACTACCCAGCATTTTAGCATTAACTCCTTTCCAACCTCCACGTTTCTTTTCTTTGGAGGGCCACTAATGTATGGCTCACACTTGGTGCCCCAATTTGTCTCAGTATGGACAAGTCGGTTTCCTGGGCATCACCTTCGGCAGCCACTTTTGCAGGCCATTCCACTTAGGTGGCTATCAACTTCATACACCTGAGATCATGTAAGCACGTATGCTGGTTTATGTTCATGCCAAATTGCAGCTGACGAAGGCCACAAGCAGAATTTGCACATGACTACAGCAGGAAAGGACAGAACGGGGAGCACCAATCACGGTGCATGTAAATTGGGAGTCTATATTGCTGTGCGGACTGCAGGAGCAGGTGCTTACCTCGAGAGACTGCTTCCCAATGCAACTTACCAGGTCCCCACATCCGAGAAACGTAACACGGCGACCACGACCAAGTGGGACAGCCGCAGACCAGACTCTGTAATCAATCACTCCAGTGTAGCACAAGGTACACTGAAGGTTATCGAACAAGGCAAGGCTACACCGAGGCAAGGCTAGAACAGCAGGGCTACACCCAGGCTATTGAGCAAGAAGAGCAATGCTGAATGAGACTAGGAATTAAATATGGCAATCAGAAAGCTTGCGTTCATGAAAGAAGCCACTCGGCTCTGCAAGCACTGAAAGCCAAAAACATTAAGAAAAGTCAAATGCTACACAGCACACGGTGCAATGGTTTAAGCAAGACGGATGCCGTTGCTGCATCGGCTATTTCTGGAGAGGAATTGCACACAGCAGCATACACTAAGAAATATTGCTACAGATATGGTATGCTACTAGACAGTGAATGGTATTAAGTATGAGCACGGAATCGGTTGACCTTCATGTTTGGATGAGGAAGAAGAATTATCCCTAGCAAGAGTGGGGAATGAAAAAGCTTGCATTTATAGAAAAAAATGTATACTCGGCACAAATAGAATTTGACATGACCAGGAAGCTGACTAAGGAAGGCCAAACTGATGGAACTCTTTTGGCCAGCGTCGTCCATGCTTGTTCAATGGTTGCAGGTGCATCTCAACATGAAGAATTTCTAGAAAGTCTTTGTTGCGGTACCTGGATGACTCGGCTAATATCCGTGCTGGTGGAATGATGGCTGAGGCTCTTTTCAGTTTTGACAGTCCTCCGTAGACTTGATATCTCATCCAAATATGCTGCATCCGCTTCTTTGTTTGTGGTGTAAAATCCTTGTCAATTCGGCTCCAGCCCCTTCCTGTCAGGCTAGATGGGGGCTCCTGTGATGAGGACCATGGTGTGCTTGGTGCAGATCCTGTTGGGGCAGAACAGTAACACATGAGAAACAGCACAGATTAGCCAAACTCATGTAGGGCTTTCTTTTATGTTTGAACCAATTATGCTGAACTGTAACTGTGGAAAGACATTCATATCTGCTACAAACAAATGACATGTATCTCAAGACTAGGGAGCCAATACAGTATATATCAAGCATATTTATTTCTGAACTTGTTGTTGTTTACCTTGTAGTAACAGCCAAAGTCCACACAATGGCCTTGTTGTAGCAGGAAGTAGCTTGTCTTTGGTGTAAGGAGTGCTGCTTTACACTGGTGCCATACTCTTTACTGCATGTCTGGAACAGAAATTTTGATTGCATCAGAAATTGAAAAAACACAATTTTTGCAATATGAAATGCACGAAGGTGTGACATATATATTGTAATGGTTTTAGACTGCAGAACGCATGGGACTGTACATTTTGTTCTAGGATGCTTAAGCAACATGTTAATTAAATGAATGTTGCTACCTGCCTAACTACAATGCGTGTCAACAGCTGAAGCATTATGAGGATCACAAATGAGAGCATTTGTGCGCTCATTTATACACCACAAGTTATCACGCTGCTGGTTCCACAAGCAAATGCAAGACAAACATGAAGCTATTAGAACTGCTGCATTCTTTTTCTGCACAAAAGTGATGCACCCCTTCATTACTGCAAAAAGAAATGCCCCAAGGTAAATCAAACGGAACAGCAAGAACACTTGGAACCAACAAGTACGAAATATGGGTAAATGATCATGCGTGCAACTCTTTAATACATTAAATTCAGTACTTTCACTTCAATTTACCAATAGGTTATCCGGCTTTGCGGACGAAAGAAGTTGCCGGCGGAATCGAAAAAAATAATATATATATATATATATATGTATATTGATAAGACTACTCAGTCGTCCACGGCCACGGATACAACGAGATGAAAAATGTGACGGGCGTTCCAATATCGCTGTCTTTTTTTCGTCATTAAGTTTGCATAACGACGGCCGCGAAACTAAACATTATTTCGGAAACAGCAACAGAGGGTCCTGACTGCCCATATGTAATGCAGGATCTAGTTCGTTAACTTGTCTCCGCCTGTAAGTTAACGAGACGAATATTGCATAGCGATTCAAGAAGCAGCGATGTTAAACGACTTACCGGTATTGCCGTCCTCAGTCGCAGCAGAATCCGGCTCCCGTTTCGATGCAGACACGTTCCGCATGGCTCACGACCGAAACCTAGCTTTCGGGCTTACATTTCTCGCAAACCCGTCACTTCACCCTAAGTTAAATAACGCGAGGTGTCGGAGCGCGATAAACTGGTTTTAGCACAAAATAAACAACCAGTATAAATGTACGAACCAATGAATCCGTGCTTGCCGTGTTCGCGAAGAATACCGGTAAAAATTTTAAATCCAGGCCCGAGGTCACGTGGGAGATCGGTGATGATGAACGTTATTTTGCGTTTATAATGGCAAAAAAGAAACAAAATTGGTACTCAACAGTACAATCTCTAATCAAGAATAATAATTTTGTACTCTATGTCAAGTAATAAAAACGCTTCGATGAGTGCGGGAGAAAGTTTGTAGGTTAAAATTACGCTTATTACGGCGCCTCTAGCGGGAGCTACTGAACTCACTTAGGCATATTTTCGAGGGGATGTACTATGCTTGTTTTGTTAGCAGCGATTTTTTCGCCCTCTGTCGCCATTTGGTGAACTCGCGAGTTTCCGGGGCCTGGCTGGGTCTTCTGCTGGGTTTCGATGTTTTTCGATTTCTGACCGACGAATGGTGGCCAGTGTGGGCCGACTCGCGCTACTGGTGTCGATCGCAGTGTGTGGTGTGCGCAGCAGTCCCCTTGGTTTTTTGTGCGTCTTATGGTGTGGCACCCGATGCCACCGAGGGGAGAAGTAAAGAAGTCTTACCGCCGTATTCACAAACCAAACTTATACTTATGACTTAAGTCATCGAACAGCCCTTAACGCGTTTCAAGAACCAACCTTGTACTTATCGCAGAACTTTTCTCGTACTTATCGCCGTGATAAGTAAGGCTTGGTTAAGGTAGCCTCCGACCTACCTTAACGCTCCCTTGTAAACAAACAAAATGGCGGCGATGGACGACAACTTCGCGGAGTTCGTTAACTATCTGGAGCGTCATGAGGAACTAATGCGTGGGGCAGCCTTTTCATACGCGTCACCGCCACGCCGAGTGCTCAGGGATCGCTTGAATCCCATGGAAGTGTACGACGACTACGAGTTTTTGTGCCGTTATCGATTTACAAAAAGGACCGTGCAGCAGCTGCTCGATAGACTGCCTCTGCGGGAGAACACCGATGGACGTGGGTTCCCTGTGCCGCCTCTCCTGCAGCTGCTCATCACACTGCGCTTCTATGGAGCCGGCACATTCCAAATTGTGACCGGCGACCTAGTGAATGTTTCACAGCCGACAGTGTCACGGGTAATCGAACGCGTATCGACTATGATCGCCAGAAGCCTATTTCCTGTGCTTGTGCAATTTCCCGCCGCTTCAAAAATGAGCGGTGTAATGCAAGATTTCTATAGAATAGGCAAGTTTCCCGGTGTGAGTGGGTGCATTGATTGCACCCATGTGCCAATTAAGAGCCCCGGTGGTGACCACGCCGAGGTGTACCGCAACCGGAAAGGATACTTTTCGATAAATGTTCAGGTGAGTGCTCGTTACAAATATTGCAGTGGTGGTTTGATACGCAAACAGAAGCGGTACATAATGCAGCTCGTAGTACGTTTTTGTAAATGTAACAGACGTAACAAGTAAATCACCCCGCTAATTTACGACGCGGTTTCACACCGCCAGTATACATCTGTGCTACGACAATTGTCGAAGCTTCGAATTTGCTATGAGGGTAACCTTAACCTCCACCTATGTCGCGGTCCTCATCGACAACTACCGCGGCCACCACTTGAACCGGCAAGTTCTTGCTCAGCATCGGAAAACGTAATTCCCATGAAATCGCAGCGCCTCGTATTTTGATCCAGTATAATCTCGATTATGTGTGCATTTTGGGACATCGCAAAAAAAATTCTGTCACTTGAAAATTGTATCACACAAGAACGTAAAAAATAAGTAGATTAATGCAACGAGAGCAAGGACACCTGAAAATTCGGCAAGCTTATAATCGCTAAAGTCGGCTTTGTCGGGATACTGCGTTGTTATGCGAAGACTGCGTCATGTATTTTGTTGAAAGGTGACACGCGTTCCTTAATTATACACGCTCGCACGTACCGCCAGAGATCACGCGACGGCGGTTTGCGACAAGCGGTTTCCAACATCCGAAATTTAGCACTTTGTAGGCTGATGTACTTGGGCCGGGACTTGCCAAAATTCGTATCGGTCATGATCTTGTAATCGAGATTCAACTGCATAACCATACCACAGAGCTACACTTTGACAATGACAAAAGTATTGTAGCATCTACTTTTATTTTAGTACTCTGGTTTCTTGACGTTTCAACAAGTGTGTTCGTGCATATTGAACAATTAATATGAGCGTTATGGTAGAGCTTTACTTATGACAAAAAGTCTACAACCAGTCAATCGGTTCACATCTACAGAATTTTCTGTGTTATTGCATTTTGGATATCGCCTTTATTAACGAAGTTGCCATTTTGCACGGAATCACGGGGCCCGACCTACAATTTTATGTAGTGGCTAGCTGGCCAGGGTCTGCCCACGATAGCAGAATTTTCGACAGCAGCCGCGCCAGAGTGCTGTACGAGACGGGTGCCATCCCCGGTATTCTTCTCGGAGACATGGGCTATGCCTGCAGGTCATATCTGATGACTCCTCTCAAGGATCCTGCCCAAGGCACCCCAGAGTACAGGCAAGATAGTTTTTAATTTCTATGAAGCAGTGTAGCTGAATATCGAAATTATTTTGAAGAAGAAAGCGTGTCCTGAGAAACTTAAAAGCTCCTGCAGGCAAAGCAACATATCTGAACATGCAAGGTTAGACAAGAGCCATCACAGAATTGAAACACTTTTTATTTCCTCATTTTCAAGAATGTTCTTGCGATTCATTTCAAAAGCTCTAAACTCAAAACCGAAGGCAAAAGGCGCAGCGCATCAGAAACACACAAGAAGAACACAGACAACACACACATTTGGCGCCAAACGTGTGTTTTCTGTGTTCTTCTTCTTGTGTCCCGTTTCTGATGCACTACGCCTTTTGCCTTCATCATGACATACCAACAAGCCCAACGTGCAACGTTAGTCAAAAGCGAAATCTGTCTAAAAGAAAGAATGAAAATAACACGTCATGTAACATCAAACGCAATTCCTAACCTTGATCTGTGCCACTGTATTCACAGATTGCGAACAACACACATAAAGGCAAAGAGACATAATGCAGTTATTTTTTCAGGTACAACAAGTCACAAGCAAAAACAAGAAACAGCGTGGAACGTGTGTTTGGAATTTGGAAGAGGAGGTTCCGTGCCTTCAGATGAAGCTGCAAATTGACACAGACACCTCACTCATAGTAATCACTGCATGCGCGGCGCTTCACAACCTTAGCAGAATTCTACATGACCCATGCCCTCCGAATGTACAGCCCCACACTGCACCCAGTGTTCAACAGCCTACACCAACTTTGCCGAATGGACAGCCGCAGATGGCAATTCAAGACTCCAATGGCTTCAGAACTCGCTCTCGTATTATAGCAAATTATTTTCATAAATGCATGTAAACTTTGTATTGCACTTTATATTCCTTTTTATCAAACAAAAATAGATAAGTAGGCAGCTTCAACTGGTGGACGCCAGGTACAGAGGTTAAGCGCTAGAGCGAAACACAGAATGCAGCGCAGTTTTGTTTGTGACCCTAACTAGAATCCAACCAGTCCAACAAGTACTCTTATATTTCACTTAGCTTGTCAAATGACACAAATATGGACAGGTGTGATATGACGATTTATTAGACGTCTCACGCAATCGAGGCAGTCCACGAACGCTGATGGTGCGCACAGCGACAGACGCAAGAGCACTTCTTCCTCTTCACTACAATGGCCCCCGGGAGAGAAGATGAGCCATCCTGGCGACCTACGGCGTAGGTAGGATCAGGGGGTCATAGTATGCTGAAGTCGGCTGACATGAACCGTGTCACGTCCGCGATGTCTAAGGTCGTGTGATGGCGTCACAGGCTCGACAACGTAGTTAACAGCCGAGGTACGGTCGATGACGCGGTAGGGACCATCATAGCGTGCAAGAAGTTTGGTTGAAAGGCCAGGGCTGTGAGGTGGGATCCACAACCAAGCAAGGGAACCAGGCGGAAAATGTGGTGTAGGCACGTTACTGTCATGCCGCAGCTTTTGGCGACCTTGGGCGGCGGTCGTAAGGGTACGGGCGAGCTGCCTACAGTCCTCTGCGTATTTGGCGGCTTCAGACACTGGCGTGCATTCAGAAGCGTCGGGTCGGTATGGGAGCAGGGTGTCCATTGTACACGAGGGCTCGCGGCCATATAACAGAAAGAATGGCGAAAAGCCAGTGGTAGCTTGTGTGGCGGTATTATAGGCATACGTTACGAACGGCAAAACAGTGTCCCAGTTACTGTGGTCCGAGGCAACGTACATAGTCAACATGTCACCGAGTGTGCGGTTGAACCTCTCTGTCAAGCCGTTCGCTTGCGGGTGGTAGGCGGTAGACTTGCGGTGAACGATGCTGCATGCAGCGAGAAGGGCTTGTATTACTTCGGACAGGAACACACGCCCCCGGTCGCTGAGCAGTTTGCGTGGTGCTCCATGTCGAAGAACGAAGTTCCGCAAGATGAAGAAGGCAACGTCACGCGCAGAAGCCGCCGGAAGTGCGGCAGTCTCGGCGTAGCGCGTCAAGTGGTCGACGCCTACAATTATCCATCGGTTACCCGAGGGACTGTAGGGAAGTGGCCCGTATAGGTCTATGCCGACGCGATCAAATGGCCGGGCCAGGCAGGGGAGCGGCTGTAACTCGCCAGGAGGGCACTGTTGAATTTTACGCCTTTGGCACGCCGTGCAAGCGCGTACGTACTGGCGCACGAAGTGATACATGCCGTGCCAGTAGAAACGTAGCCTCAGCCGAGTGTACGTTTTCAAAACGCCGGCGTGACCATTATGAGGAGCGGCATGGAAATAAGCGCATATGTCAGTACGCATGTGTCGTGGTATCACAAGCAGCCATTTGCGACCATCAGGCAAATCATTTCTGCGGTAAAGGACGTTGTCGTGGACAGCAAAGTGAGCGGCTTGGCGACGAAGTGTTCGAGAAGAGGGTGTGACGGATGGATCGTGGAGGAAATTCAGCATAGTTGAAAGCAGGGGATCCTTACGCTGCTCGGCCGGCATATCAGCGACGTTGATCGTCGACATGGATGCGAAGGGCGTTGACACTGAAGCCACATCGGAAGGTAGCGGTGATCGGGAAAGCGCATCGGCGTCGGAGTGCTTTCTGCCCGATCGGTAGACAACGTGGATGTTATATTCTTGTAAGCGAAGTGCCCAGCGGCCGAGGCGACCTGACGGATCTTTCAACGAGGACAGCCAGCAAAGGGCGTGGTGGTCGGTAACAATGTCAAAAGGGCGACCATATAGGTATGGACGAAATTTGCTTGGCCATTATTTGGGCTCTCGTCACTCTTTCTCTGTGACAGAGTAGTTGGCTTCTGCCTTCTTTAAAGTGCGACTCGCATATGCGACGACGTACTCGTCGTAGCCGTCTTTCCGTTGCGGTAGGACTGCACCAAGTCCGATGCCACTGGCGTCCGTGTGTAGCTCTGTGGGCGCTGTCGGATCGTAGTGTCGAAGAATCGGCGGCGAAGTAAGTAGACGACGTAGTTGCTTGAAGGGTTAGTAGGTGGCATGCGACGATGGCAGAAGCGCGCGACATGGCCGGCGAAACCGCAAGCGAAACATATGGGTCGGTTGTCGCGTGTGCGCCAAGGGTTCTGAACTTGACT
Organism: Dermacentor silvarum; assembly: GCF_013339745.2. Classification (NCBI taxonomy): domain Eukaryota; kingdom Metazoa; phylum Arthropoda; class Arachnida; order Ixodida; family Ixodidae; genus Dermacentor; species Dermacentor silvarum. The sequence continues at coordinate 271,172,195 of NC_051154.1, read as the reverse complement.
TCGAGGCGGAATAGGAGGCGACACAGGAGTTGGCACTGCTTGAGGTCGCACTGTCGCAGGAAATGCGAATGTCGGCGGCGCAGGTCGCGCTGCGACTGCGGTATAGCTCAGAGGTGCCGCCACGGGAGGACATGGTTGAGCCAAAGGTAGCGAGTCGGCAAGTTCCTCGCAAATGGCTCTCCTAATGGGAGCGGCCAGAGATGTGTCAGGCTGTAGGGGTCGATCGCTGAGAGGCAGCATAGACAGTTGGCGCGCCACCTCCTCACGAATAAAATCCTTAATGTGAACGGAGAGTGAGGATTCTGGCGAGGAGTTGGAGGGAAGCGTGAGGCCCGAGAGAGAGTGGCCGGGTGCAACAGCGCTGCGCGCAAGGACCCTCTGGCGACGCAGCTCATCGAAGCTCTGGCAAAGAGTGACGACAGCTGCGACAGATGAAGGGTTTCGCGCGAGAAGCATTTGAAATGTGTCGTCCTCGATGCCCTTGAGGATGTGCTTCACCTTGTCCTCTTCACTCATGGTAGAATCGACGCGGGCGCAAATATCGACGACATCCTCTATGTAGCTGGTGTAGGTCTCGCCGGGCTGTTGAGCGCGCTGGCGTAGACGCTGTTCAGCACAGAGCTTTCGTAAGGCTGGGCGGCCGAAGACTTCCGTGAATGCTGCCTTGAAAGCGGACCAGGTTTCGAGGTCCCACTCATGATTGCGGAACCAGAGGTTCGCAACGTCAGCAAGATAGAAGATGACGGAACGTAACTTCGTCGGGTCATCCCACTTGTTCTCACTGACGCGCTCATAGGTAGAGAGCCAATCTTCCACGTCAGTCTCACCGGCTCCGCTAAAGACGGGGGGGTCCCGCTGCCGCTGGACGGCGCCGCAAATGATGGGCGCGGCGGAAGCTGCAGGCGGATTGTCGGTAGGCTCGAGCATGGTAGCGGCTGAAGCAGTCGGCAACGTTCGGCTGCGAAGTTCCAGGGTGAGGTCGGGGATTGCAGCACCTTCCACCAAATGTGATATGACGATTTATTAGACGTCTCACGCAATCGAGGCAGTCCACGAACGCTGATGGTGCGCACAGCGACAGACGCAAGAGCACTTCTTCCTCTTCTTCACTACACAGGTAACACTGCCTAGGTCAGCAAAAACTTCATAAGGGTGGTTCATAAGGTTCAATGAACCTAAAGCGAAATTGAACTCGTCCAAAAAACAAAAGTGAAAAGTAAAACAGTTAAAAGAAGCATATAACATCGCCTCTTCTCAAGTCCTCCCAAAGCTTGGTCTATCAAATACATGGCGCCGCGCCACCAACACTCGCATGTTATACATACATATGCAGCATGAGCAACACAGCAGCACTGATTGCCCGCACTCTGCTTGGCCCTTCCTCTCATTTGGCAAGCTCACGGTGAAGCACAACCTCAACTGCGACAACCTTCGTAAATTCAGTATTTTGTAGCAGAATGATTATAAACTAATATGCACAGTTGGCAGTTGTGCACTGCTTATCATCAGCAATGTAAGGTTTGCTTGTTGTCGTACCCTTTTGTAACTATCTGCACTGATAGCATACAACTCTGCACTAATTGCACACAACTGTCACCAAATTCAAGACCATTTATGACGATTAAATATGCTACTTCCCCATGAAGGGATGTCATGCACTTCTGAATGTTACGAATGCAGGAGCTACCTAACGTTTGCTTGTTTTTTACAGGCACAATGTCATTAAAATTTCACAACAGCACGTTTCAGTGCTAGTTGTCTTTTTCAATCGATTCAACACTGTTGCACGTGATTACCGTGTACAAAGCCTTTGAAATTGGTGGTAGCAAACATCATGCCTGTGTTTCCCAGAATAATTGTATCAAAGGCCACGGCGGCCGCATTTCGATGGGAGCGAAATACGAAAACACCCGTGTACTTAGATTTAGGTGCACATTAAAGAACCCCAGGTGGTCCAAATTTCTGAAGCGTGAAGTTTACTCGTGATGACCATGAACTTCACACGAAGCTGTTTCTGAATGGCAGCAAAACGACACTGACATCTATAATTGCCATTTTTCAACCAAATCATGCGCTGACGCTGCAAATACAGTGCGAGGATAACGAGAGAGCACGACTACTACGTAAATAAACTGGCAGTAGTTCAGTGGCTATGGTGTTGGGCTGGTGAGCTTGACGTCACAGGTTCTATTCAAGCTGCAGTAGCTAATTCATTGTGATGGTGGTGGAATGCAAAATTGCCCGTCTACTTAGATATAGGGGCATGATAATGAACCTCAGTAGGTAAAAATTTTCGGAGTCCCCCTCTACGGCTGCCTCATAATCAGATGGCGGTTTTGGCACCATAAAATCCTATATCTTTAAAATTTTCATTAACCCTTTGCGGTCCGTTGTCAGGCAGGGCCCGACAACACAACACGGCCGTAGCGGTCCGCTGTCAGGCAGCTCCCGACAAGGGTGTTCGGGGGTTAAATTGCGCATTTTTTTTACTGCGACCGGTGCGCATTCTTTGCATACATGATGCGCCATCTCTTGAGGGATAAATAAAGTTGTTTGTTGAATTTTACTTCTTTTTGCACTAGGGTGCAGCACAATGTACAGCACGGCTTCTGGATACCAGAGTTCTCACTTGCGCGCGCAACAGCACGTTCGCGCGGTTCGCTGAGAGCATGACCACATTTTCACCGCGTGCGTTTTACGGTGGTGCATTTACTGAAAGCTTCTACGGGTTTCCATTGTCAATAGCTTTATGTTGAGGCGCACACAGCTGCAGAATCATGGTGAGAAAGAACAGCGACACCTGCAGTACCGCCGCAACCTCACCCTACAGCTGGTGGGTGACGTGAGGGCTAGAGCCAAAAGCGAGGCCCGTCTGCGCGGAAGGAGTACGAGGAAATGCTAGATGGGAGGAGCCATTTCATCTACAAGTGCCCAGGCCGAAGCAGCAAGGACTGTGCCGCTTGTAGCGATCGAAAAACAAACGGAGGCAGGAGGGAAACGGTGTTTTTCTGCAAAACCAGCAGTAACAACCCTGCCCTGCACCCAGGAGAATGCTTCGAGCGGTATCACACGCTGCTCAAATATCGGTAGAGGAGTTGCCTGCAGAATGCAAGAGAAAAATAAATATCCTGAGAGTTTTTCTTCCACAGTTGGTGGTTTTGTTAGCGGCGCCTGAAACTGGCAAAATAGTTTCGGACCGGAACAGCCGGAAAGTGGGTAAAAGTTTCGGACCGCAAAGGGTTAAGACACCTTTTTTTCAATATATGAAATATTTTTGTTCTGCCTCATTCGTTTTGTTTTGCAGAAGCTTTATCTTAGCTCAATAAGGGCCTTTTTAGCTTTTAAGTTTTCCATCACTTGCGAATGTTCTGCCTCTTTTCTGCAATCTGTCATTGTGCTCATCATGAGCGAGCTGCATGCGAAGTTCATGGTCCTTACGAGTTACCTTCATGCGAAGAAAGTGCTCTTTGCTCTTTTGTGCGCATCTTTTGAGATGGCAGCAAGCCGAGCAACGAGCTCGCTCGTGACGGCGTCATCCCTCGAACTGGACGGCGGCTAGCATTTAATCGCCTTTCACGGCGGGCTGGTGGCACCGGTGCCACAGCAGCTGGCAGAACTTCACTTGGCGCAGCTGCAGCTGGGGGTGATGCTGGCTGAGTTGTTTGATGGCTAACTGGCCGAGCAGCTTCACCACTTTGTGGCGCTGGATCGTCCATGGCCACTTCATCTTGGGTGTTGTGGCAACTCCCATTGCCACAAGTCGTCACACTGCATGTCGGCATCTGCAAAGTTGTTAGAATCATAGTTGATATCAGTGGCGTTTACACAATGCTTGTACTTTTTACTAGCCACTTCAACCAATGCACTGTGAGCTATACGCAGTTTTGCCTTGCTGCAGGATGCAGCAATGTTTTTGCATAAATACTTCACTCTGCTTGCTATTAGGATGTGCTAAAGAGCATGACACAATGTAAGCCCATGAGCAGACAAGAATACAGCATGTGCCTGCTGGTGCTTCCAGCTGAAGCAGGTTGAATGAAACGGTGAGTGATAAACTATGCGGTTGCATTTAAACTTTTGCATACAAGTCGCTCACTCGCATATTGGGACTCATGCTGTTCAATGAGCCATAAAAAATATTTAACTAGACAAACGTGTCTGTGCTGACACTTGTTTGCATCACAAGCAGGCTTCCTGTGTATATTGCTTGGCTGAGGGCACATAATACAGAGGCAATTATGGGCACTATTGCATGAGAAAATAAAGCAATTCAAGAACATGGGAGAGGTCTGCCTGATATCAAGTCTACTTGCTATTCCACATGCGTGTGGTGACAAGTGGAATATAAACATGACCACATTTCACAGCATATGCACCCACGAACATACACAGCTAATCAATTATCTAAGATAGTACAGGACACAAAAGAGATGATGTTGCATGGTCAATTTGCATTTTCCTCCACAAGGCATGGCCCCTCTCGTATGATCAGTGCAGATAAGATAAGGACGTTTCTTCTGGACGCAGTGCAAGAGCATATTTACCTATATGCCCCGTACATTGGGCACACACAAGTTTGGTGGCCCTAACCACTCCACTGTAAAAAAATAAGCACTTTATGTTTGCAACAGTGACATGAAATCAGTGAAGTAATGCACAAACACACCTGTCAAAACCATTTTTGGAAGCCTTCAAGACAGATCCACTGAATGCACAATTCCTTGTAGTGTACCAAAATAAAACCCATTCTGCACTGCCACAACCTTATCAGCATGATGCGCCAAAGTAATGTCAGCATTCTGACATTAAAAAGTAGCTTCAGTTTCTTGCAATACTGCTGCGTACAATGTGGAATACAAAACAAGTTGTTCATTAGCCACCTGCAACAACTCATTTGGTGCCTTTCTGTATTACCAAATCTGGTTTTCCAAAATAATTAGCCTAGATCGACTATTTCAGATTAACTTATACCCACCATCTGCATCAGTGCTTCGTCCCGGCTGCGACGAAGCAGCAGTGCTGCTACAGCTGGTGTGGCCTCCACTCCAGGCCCCGTCCGGTCGCTGTCAAAGGGTTTGCCAGACGTGTGGCCATATGTGATGCCACCGCACCAACCCCTCCGCAACTCGTCACTCATTTGGCTTTCCGCCGGAGTGCCACCACCATTGAGAGGCAAATATCAGCGTTAACAAATTTTCACAATGACTAAAGATTTCAATCCTGTCTCTTCCATTCAACTGCTTCGAAAATATTGCCAGAGACATATGCACACATCATGTAGTTGCCTTAAATCATTTTGGGGTCCTGCTAGCCCAGCACAAACAAATATAGACGCAGGGCACTGTGAACATGCTAATGAACTGCTGCAGACAAGTTTTGCTTGCTCCTGGTTTTTCGTTACGGCAAACGACAAGCCTACACGCAAAGCTACATGACGGCGGTCGGCCAATGACTCCATTTGCATGCTTTGCAAACCAATAACGAAGAGTTCCTGTAACAGCAATACGTCCTTTGACAGCCTTCAAGAAACATGAACACGAGCAAGTTTGCCAGTCGTGCAAGTGTGTCGCAGAAAACAGACGAGCGCACGCACTCCCAATGCCTTTGTTTGCCTTCATGTTACAATCAACCAAGTTCAGTGCATCGTTATTTCTGGTGTGGAATTTACTACGTCCTCGCCACTGTTCTGTATGCACGCGCACAAGCTGTTGTCGGCGCTCGAAATCAGCTGCAGCGATCGACTCCCGTGTTTTCCCGTGCATTTCGTGAACTCGTGAAGCAAGTTGGAGCAATTTCGGCACATGAGGAATAATATAAAGCTCACCTGTTTTGAAGAGTGCACGCGTGTCTTCAGCTTTCGCACGGCGCCACTTCTCCTTCAAATTATCCCAGCATTTTTTGAGCTGCTTCGACGTTCGTGGCCGCACGTTGTGGTTGCTGTTGAACTCATCGGCCAACTTCTCCCACGTCTTCTTCTTTGCATGGATAGACACCGCGTCGGTTTTTTTTTACATTCAAGCACATCGCGGTGTCTATCCATCAGATCCATGAGGATGGTGCGCTCCTCGTCCGTAAAATTAATTTTACGCCGCTCCATCCCGCACGAGTTTTATAAGTTAAAAAAGAACACTAGAACTATTAAACTGATAATAAACTGATAATTAAACTGATAAAAAATAAGAAATAATGCACAACTACTTAAAATATAAGAAAAAGAAATCGTACGAAAAACAAGACAAAACAACAGCGGAAGGGGCAAAAAAAAACGTGAGCTCGAGAAGCCGGTGTACAGAGGAAAGAAAAAAACGTGCGCTGCGTCGACTGGGTTAGATCAACGTGGCCAGACGTAAATGGCGGACTCACCAAAAACAGCGAGCATTTTACCACGTTTTGTCAGGCAGTTGTACATTATTTATGTACAGGTGCTTGTGGGCGCGGCATAATTGCTTTCTTGTAATAAAGGCAGTTTATATCTTCTCAAGCTAAATATTTCGTCACATAAAATTATCCAGCCTCGCTCCCAGGTCAAACACTTTACGAGGTAAGGGTGCCTTTCATAAGGCGCACTTATGTCGCGTTAAGGTTCGTTTTCGAAACGCACCTTGTTCTTTCCTTATACTTAACCTTTTCTCGTCCTTTCGTAAGTAAGCCTTATCGCGATAAGTTAAGTTTGGTTTGTGAATACGGGGGTTAATTGGCAAAGGATAGTACCGTTCGTTGCCTGCTGCTGTTCGAACGATGTCGCACGACTCTCACCGATCGCACATCGTGCGCTGGTCCAATAACACTTCGAATATGGTCTTCCGTGTCTTTAAAGGACCCCTAAACCACGTGCCTCAGATATTTTTTGAACATTTAAAGTAAACGCGCATCGAGTTCAGAATGCCGTCAAGATCAACGATGGCAAACGCTGCAGCGCTACGCGCTGCGGGAGCACCACACAAAAATAACAACAACAACAAAAAACAACGCCGTTCTCCTCCCCTCGCCTTTCCGGTATCCCCAGCGATCGTCACGATGTCAGCAGGGGGAATCTGGTGATGTCAACTGCGGAAACGATGTCCATTGGTTGAACAAGAACCTACGACTTCCGGTTAGTCTGCTAGCAGGTACGCTCTTCTTCTTTCTGCTCTTCCTCGTCGTGTTGCTCGTTTGTGCGCCCTTGCGAATCGGCAATTACAGCCCGCAACGCAAGTGCCAAATCGCTCGCGTTCCAACACAGTCGTGCTTAGCGGTCTGATTAGCTGCGCGAACAGAGTGCGACAGTGCTGGCCTTTCCAGACATGCGCGCAACACAGGGTCTATAGCGGTGCGCTTCGCATAGCACGGGCCGGCACCGCAGCAACAGCGGGTAGCCGAGAAGCGCTGAGTCCACGTTACCGGCACGGTAACTCATCGCACGCCGTTTGCCATTCGCAGGCCGCCGTTCGACAGTGGTTCTTGCTCGCGAACGGCGAGATTTCCTTGCCATACGTAGAGAGGATGAGACCGGGACTCATTTGTGCGGCAGATTCACCGCCGCTGATCGCTCGACGGCGCCGATATCGTCGCTAGGCCTTTTCTGGTTCCCTTCAAAGCTAAAACGGACGGCTCTTTGAAATGAATACCGACGCTCACAAGCCGCAATATTTCTTACATTGTTATCGCTCTTCGCAATACTTGTACACAAAGAAGAAAAATACGCTGTTATTAGCCGCGCCGTCGGCTGCGATGCGAGCACAGCCGAGCCCGTCGTCTCCCGGCTGCAGCTGATGTTTTCGTTGCCGGTGGCGGAGGCGCGCAGGTGCGCGGTCGTCGATTGGGCCATGATGGTGGCGGCGGGCGGGGTGCCGGCCGAACCGCCGTCTACTTTGGACACTTCTCGCGCGGCAGACGTTCTACGGCACTGGCGGACGGTTCGCCGTCGGTATATGTGCCGGCTAGCGTGGACGTGACCGAAGTATGCAGTGTTTTGAGAAGCGCGCTGGCGATTGACGTATGTCACGTGACCTTTCGAGAAGCACTCGGCGAGGAAGGGAGACCAGCGATGAGGAGAGTAGCGAAGGAAAGAGCGAGACGAGCGAGAGTCGTTATTCGATCATCAAACCGCGTGTAACTCCGCTATATCGGCACAATTTCGAAAAATTCTCGCGGCTACGTGTTCGTTGTAGACTCGTGCACAACTGCAACACCACAACTAAATTTCGACCTCTGGTGGTTTAGGGGCCCTTTAACGACAAGAGGTGAACGTACAGTTTACGCCCTGGTCTTCATTTGTGCTAACTAGTGTAGTCATGAAAATGTCGCCCATGACATCCACTTCAGTGCACTTTCTGAGCGTGTATCATTAGCACGTCAATAAAACGAGGCCACTTCATTTCTTTTTTTTTCTTTTTGTCCTGGTGTATGATGGCATGATCGCCAGTATCACGCGCGTGCACTCAAGAGAAAAAAAACGAAAGGCACGTGTGGCAGTTTTGTGGATCTCACGCATGATTTTTGTATTGTACTTCAAGAAATGATTTCTACATTCATTTGCATGGCGTTACAGCTTACTCATATTATAGTGAACGTACATATGTGAATAAATGAATAAAGTTGAAACATAATGTACAATCATTTTGTGTTCTTAGTTTGACAAAAGTTGATTTTAAAGTACCACAAAAACGGACAAGCTTCTGCAATGACGATGAAGTTACATATGTTTTTTTTCTGAAAAAAGTACGTCGCATTCTGCCTGTCACAGTATCATAAGCATTTTATCCCCAATATCACAAAAGAAAGCTTCACTACAACTAAAAATTCACGCTTTTATTATATGTAAAAATATTCTCTAAACATAGCGAAAATACCAATAACACGGTTATTAAATTATGCATATATCGTTTTTTTCAAAGCCACATAACTATACAATATGCATAACACAGGTTACACGTTTAAATGAACCGGTGAGCCGTTCAAATGAACCGGTTCATTTCAGTGAGCTGAGCCGTTCCGAGCCGCTCACTGAAGTGAGCCGTTTGCCCATCTCTATTGCAGAGTTACCACTCCGGAATTGGAATGACTCCGGAATCATTCCACATTTTCACAACCCCGGAATGGAATGGCGACATTGCTTGGAGGAGTGGAATGGGAATGGAATTGAGCGCCTTTTGTCCGGAATGGAATAGGAATGGAATTACGTCTTTTTCCGAAAATAGAGCGCTTTTTCGTCTACGCGCAATTAAAAAAATATGCCGAAAAACCAACCAACCGACGTTCAAACATTAGTAAGTCAGAGCCTCGAATTTAACAATAAAGCAGTATTTAAAATGGCTTACTGATTACAAGTACGGTACATTTAGAAGCAAAGCGCCTACCACAGTTCTGTCCTCATAGACTGAGTGGCTCCAAAGTTTGTCTCGATTCTTTGCATAACCGCAGTTCTATGTATGCCATTGGCAACCATCGTGCGGATCAATGGCGGCGGCATACTCCCCCCCTCCCTGACGCCTTGTGATTTTTTTTTACCTTGGCGGTGCTTTCGCCCCGGCCGCCTGCTCTCTCCCCCACCCCTTCGCTCTTTCCCCCTTCACTTCTTTGTTTTTGCTGCTGTCGCTGTCGATGACTCGGACACATATTTGAAAGAGCGCTTCTCTAAGTTGTGATGCGTATTGACGCTGGCGCGATGCTTGTATTCACTGCAAGCTTCTGCATCACCCACCCCACCCCCCCCCCCCCCCCCCCCGACAACAGACGACTGTGCCCGAAACTCTGTCGACAAAGATCTGCAGGTCAGCCAACAGCAAACAGTTGTACACTATGAACTGTGTGCACTCTCTCTCCATACAGAAGAGAGAGAATAAACTTTTGAAAGCATTGGTTCGGCAAGCCAGCCGAAGCAGGAGACCCACGTAACTGCGGCCACGGGCGCCTCCCCGAGCCCCGACGCGACAATATACGTCGAACAAACCCATGTTTGCTCTGTTCTAGGGAGCTGTGTTAGTCACTCTGGTCTAGGTTGGGGAAGGGGGTGGGGATGAGGAGGAGGGAGGGGAGGTCCGGTGGCATCACCGCCGCGCTGGTGCCTGTTGGCGGCTAGAGAAGCCAACGGTCATTTAGTAGTTTGCTCATACTGGGCATGCTAGACAGCTTCGAAGCATCCCCCAGCTTTCTGTGCTACCACCTCCACCCTCCTTTCAGCCGTCTATAGCGAATAAAAAACACTTCCATAATGCACTACCACACGGGCTCCTGCGCCCAGCGGTTCCGCACGCAGTAAGTCCGCCAACATGGCACATTGGAAACATCATTTGAAATTACCCGCCAAGAAAACCAGCAAGCTGCACTCTGCAAGCTTTGCTCTAAAAGTCGGTCTTTTATCTAATTTGATTGGGTACCTAAAAGAAAGCCGAACGTGAGTACACGCAACAAGAGAAAGGGCTGGCAAGCCAGCCAAAGAACGTCGGCTTATCGCTGGGTGCAGCTCTATGCCTGTTCATCGAAAGGCTGCTCTTGATGACGCCATAATATGAGGTCTCCATGAACACTACTTTTCTCAGCATAAAAATCGCTATGTTGTCATTTTAGTAATACACATTAAGCTTAAATAATATTCATACATCACAAGCGATAAACCATGCTGACCATGCAAACTATAGACGCGGAGACCTGCCCCTATCGGAGTTAGTAGGGTGGTTGTACTGTACCAGTGTATGTCACCAAGCTACTTTCCCTCGACCTTGGTAACGTGTTTTGGCGTATTTTGAAGTTATTAACGCGTCTAATGACATAAGCTTTATGGTGCTTCATCGGTAACTCGATAAAACTATCAAGATGTCTTTCCTACGTTGAGGAATTACTGGAATGAAATTGAACTGCCTGGCCATTCCCGGAGTGGGTTAAGTTTTTTCATTCGAGGAGTTGAAAGGAATGGAATTGCGGCAAGTTCTAATTCCCCGGAATGGAATGGGGGCGCCCCATTCCCCAACACTGCTGCCGACATATCGCCAGCATTTCCAACGGCGCGACCTTGATGCGGCCCTATCCACTTCTATCGCAGCGGCGCCACAGTGTTTTTCCACATCGGGCGCCTCACTGCAAAGCATGCCGCGCCGCAGCCGCTCGTCCCATTCAATCGTATTCTAGTACACTATACGATAGCCGAAGCGCAGCCACGACCGGTCGTGAGCGCAGCGCATGGATAGAGTAAATGGAGAAAGAAGCTTCTCGTTCTTCCTCCATGGTGCAGCGTAATGCGCTGCTGTTAGGCGGCCGTTGAGAACGTGCGTGCAATCACGGATGATGCAGTGCCATATTTTCAGCCGCGTGCCGAATTATCTTACCAGCCATTGTTTTACCAATTCGCCTTTGAAATCAGCAAGTCGTTGAACGCTCTTGCACCGCACTGAAAGCATATTACATTGATTAGGTAAGGAATACAATGACATTATGTGTTTGATGTTTTGTTCAAACAGCGCAAAAAACACCCGGAAGAAGAAAGGGAAGTACACAGAGTAGCACTGCTAGCTTCGAGCTGCCCGGGGCAACAGGTTTTCAGAGTCGAGACGCGCAAGGATAACTCGCTGCACGTTACATGCATGCCCCAGAAAGTCCCGAGCCCGGCCCTGCCCACGTCAAAATACCCGAGCCCGGCCCGGTAAAAAAGCAAGCCGTGCCCGAGCCCGTTCCGAGCCCGTGAAAAACTGCCTACCCGCGGGGCCCGGCTTTCGGGTAAGCCCGAGCCCGTCCAGGGCTCTAGTCCAAAGTCAAACTACGTTGAAATAATGTTAAAGCTCCTAAACAAGTAGAAATCTAACATGCACCCGATTTTTTAGCTAGAAAATCTTGCACAGTGATGGTTGTTTCCTATGTCAACTTCCGCCACGTGGTTATTTAAGGTAGTTCGATTTGCCTGCACCAACTGAACCAGTTACAAGGTGCTGCACACTGAATTCACTTGAGCATGCAGCAAATGATGCCCTCTGAACCACGCCGTTCATTTTGAAAGGTGCAGGGCTAGCTGGTTCACGGTTTTGCTTCCCCTCTCTACTGTCGGTGCCAACTTGGTGCAGACCATACGTTTCGCAGTATATTTACAGTGAGAACTATGGTGCAGACGTACAGTACGAAACAGCAGCACAGCAGATACAGCACGCATGTGCAGCGCCGTTAAACTCCGCTTACGTACGTGTCTGCTGTGTCTACGCAAACACGGATCTAATTATGCCTAACAGCCTGGTCATACCAGCAGTTGAGGAATTCTCAGCTTCAAGCACTCCGTGCACATTAGACGGAAAAAAAACGAAACGCCTGCACCGCGTCTGCACCTTGACATACGTTCGAGTGTCGCGCTATGCCTGCACGAAGAAATCGACCTGCACAAGTTCTGAACTTCTGGCAATACATGATCATGCAATTATGTAAGGTAGGGCGGATCGCCACATATTCTATGGTCATGCTCGAAGGTGGCTCCTTTCGAGGGCCGCAATTTCAAATCGGCAGCAGTGGGAGACCCTGCTGCTCAGCTCAGACCAGTAACCAGGTCTGGGCCGTCCAGCTAGCCGAGGCAGCCGCTTAGGACTCGGGGGTTTCGGCCGTCTGCTAGGCGGAGGGACGCTGCGGCCCCATCGTGATGCTGGCACCAATAAAAGTTGCATCTCTCTCTTTCTCTCTCTCGTGAACGGCCGTGAACTAGTTCACAGTGCGCAGAAACGAACGGACCTTTGAAGTCAGCTTTACATGCATACAGCTGGTTGTGGCAAAGCGTACAAACATTGCAAAGGTGGTTTTAATTTGTGTCCGATTTCCCCGTGCAGGCAATTTATGGCCCAATTTTCATTAAAAGAGAAAAGGCACGCATTAGAATCTGGTAAATATCGTAATCAAAGATTGCGGGCTACAGTTATTGCTTGAAAATCTTCCTAGGGCGGGTCATAAATAAGCAGTTTCGACAGGATTTGACGGGGGTTCAATGCATTCATTGTCCCTTAAGCTCTGCAGAGCAGGTGCTGCAACTAAAGGGATCGCTGTCAAGGTCACCATGAGGGTCATGCGCTTGCATGCTTACTGGTCAAATTGGAATTATCCGGTAAAGGCCAATTTTAGTATTGAAATAACGAAATTTTGGGCTCATAGAGATGCATGGACACCGGCCAGGACCTTCGGCCTGGGTCGAATTAACCAGAGTGGAATTAATGGTAATTTAATATACTTTTTTCTCTTTTTCATTCTCTTGTACATGCAGCGTAGCAAGTTGAACTTTTGTCAGCTTGAGTAAGGGCAGGACTTGCATAAGTTGCTGTGCAATGCAGAAGTACCTTCGTTAGTGCTGTGTAATTGAGTGATCAACGTTCCGAATGATAGATCCTTCAATCACAGTTGAGTGGCGACCTTTTTCTTAAAGCATGTTAATCACGTCACTCGATAGATGAGCTAAAAGCTGCTCATTAAGTGCATCATTCCTAATTGATGCATTTGTTCGAATCTATAAACAGAGGGAGCCTCTAGAAAATTTAATGCACGGATGCTGATAAACGCAATTCTCTCGATTACAGGTGGCAAACCAAGTGGACGAAGGTGAACGCCCTGAGCTACCTTGGTGGAAGTGCAAAAAGTGGGCAATCCACATCGTCACACGCATCTTTGAGAGGTAAGTGCCCTGTGTAGCCATGCCTTGTCACCCGCTGTGGCAGATTAGTGGCTAGAGTGTTGCCCTTAGAATTGGTAACATCGATGAATGATAATCGATTAAAGGTGTACGAATCGTACCCGATTACGTACATTACGTAATCGAGTACCCGATTACGTACGCGGCAGACGGTGGTACCACCGTCAGTTGCTCTTTCGCTCCTCGAAGATGCAGGACTTGTGTCGAGTGAGCTCCTTGATAACACGCGGTCTAAATAATGGATCCGGGACCTCAAGTAAGTGCGACGTGTAATGCCAACGCATTTCGCTCGCATTTACCGCTAAATCGCCACTGATTTTTTTAGTGGATATGTGTAGTCTCGAGCCTAAATACAAGTATATTCGATTCGACATATTCTTCTCATTGGTTGAATCCACCACGTATGAAGGGAAGTAGCAAACTGTTATATAAAATTTTCTACGGAGGAAAAACCTTGTAAGCTCGTAATTTCCATCGGTTTATAACTAAACATCAATATACTAACTGGTGAAAATTAAACAAGCCCTAAGAACCCCCTAGCAGGTCCCAATAAAAAAGTTGATGTCACGTACAATGCGTCCTTTTTACAACATGCAGCCTGCGCGCCGCCCGCCTCAAGCATGCCATCATTTAATTCCGACACACAACGCGTAAGCAAGGAATCAAAACATACTAGTAGATGAATGAGCGGAATCCGCAGAAAAGCGAAGAGGAGTTGGGGGTGGGAGTTGAGATGGTGAGGACGCCAAGCGGCGCTCGATGGAACCGGTTAATGTCATCGAGATATCACTCCCGAGACAATGGATATATGAAGTAACTGTAAACATGCATATTGCGCATGCTTGCAAAAGTCAAAATTCAATGCAAAATAATGCATTGTTAGGACCCCCCACCAAGTACAACAGAAATTTTTATCATTAACTGTTGCTATGTTGTAATTAAGGTGCCATGTATACAGGGAGTGTAGGGACCGCAATTTTTGCAGATTGTTTCTTTATTAGAGGAGGTAGGAGAAATTGAGATGTCGCGTTGCCGGCGTAAACTTTTTTTGAGGGTTCAAAATTTAGACCCATTGGGTTGTATATCTCGCACCTAAACAATAATCGTCATCTGCACGGTGGTCATCTGTCTGGCTTGCGTTGCCGTTTCTTGAAAACTCTCCGCTTGCTCGTGCACAGAGTATGTTTATTGATGCCGCTATCCCGTGCGCACTAAAATTCCTGCATCTCCTAAAAGTAGCGACAACTGCCAGCAGCGCTTCCTGGTTTGTGCCAAGAGAAAAATATTTATTTGCGCGAGCGCTACGAGCAGCGTTACAATAAGAGGCTGTGTGACATTAAGCATATCCAATCCGGGAGTTCGGCGTCTCTTTTACTAAAGTATTGAAGCGCCAAACAGACGACACAAGAAGAGACACGGATGTCGTCTGTTTGGCGCTGTAATCATCAGTAACAGGCACCAACTAGCCCAACAAAAAGTTCTGTTTGAGTCTCTTTTAAGGCCGGCCGCTCCTTTTCCATTGCACGAACAAACGGAGAAGAATCCGGCAACTGCGAAAGACGTTATCGTAATATCAAAGCCATATATCATATCAAAGGGCACGCCCGGTTGCAAACGTGCGCGCCGGTTGAGAACGGGAAACGATGCTCGCAAGGTAGCATAATTGTTATCAATGATCTGGATTATTCGATGAGGCGGACATTAGTAGCACGGGAAATCAACACATATTCAACAAATTAACAAAATTAACTAATCAACTAATTAGTTAATTTACAACACATATTGCAATTTACGAATTGTAGGCAGTGAGTAAGCAAGACGCATCCAGAAAAAGCATCCAGAGCATCACGTATACACGCACATATACAATCACTCGCACGAACGTACGGCTCAAAACTTCCCATACAAACGCGCGATACCTTGCAACAAAAAGCGGTGCAATGTTTTTCAGCATGCATATGACATTTTCTCGCCGAGGCCGAAAGGCAAGAAATGTTTTGAAGGGTGTTTCAAGAAAACTTCACACACGTAAGGTGCCCAATTATGTGAGCGCATACTGGTTGCCGAAACCAGCCGATTAATGATCATCGCCAAGACAACTATCGTGCCTGCAGTTATGTCAGTGGCCGTTAACAGTGTCATTTATTACTAACCGTCGCACGTTTTCGATATATGCGGTGCAGACACGTACATTTACACGCATTTCAAATGTTCACATTTTATACAAAGATTATTTTTACGATTCATTCATGCCGCAGACTAAACAGCTGCTTCGAAGCAGAAAATCTGCAAGTAGAAAATATTCAAGATGCAGAAGCTTCTATATCAAATTTATTTCGTACAAGGGAATGAATGGATGACCAATGGCAGCTGGCAGCAGGGCAAGAGTGCTGGTTCGTGGAGCTTGGTGGGCAGAATTCAAAGCAACTAGAAAGGCAACAAGCTTAAGAGTAGCAACAGGTTATTTTTATTGCACTAATCACAACAAGATGGCAAAACTTGCAAAGCAATTATTTACACATTGCAGACTCTAATATGACAACACATTTCTCTTGATATCTTCATACTACTCGGAGCAGAAGAACCAGTTGTTGAAGACACTGTTTCAAGTCAATGAAATCATTAAAGCAGGCTTTGGCCACAAAGCTTTGTGACCTATCGCATCAGAGGCAAGGAAACTTTATGCCAATCAACTGCATTCAGTCCATCCCGCCCACAAAAAAAGCATTCACCAAAGCATTACGTACATTTCCAGGAAGTTTTATTGAACGACAAGTATTTGTTCCACTGGCTGATACTTAAGCTCACAGCTAGCATACTACAATTCATGCTTACCTTCTATGGCAGCAATTAGTTAACAAAATAAATAAACCTACACAAGACAAAAATTAAGACTAGAATCAACTTTACTGTTCTCAAAACTTCACACAACGATGGAAAATATCACAGTTAATTATCACAGCTACCGAGCTAAATATGTCTGTGCCAGCTTTGCACCCGTTTTGTCCTTGTACTAGTAGTGCAGATGACAACCACCTGTATGTCTGTACATGACCCTCCATCCCAACATGAGAATGCAGGTCATTAAGGTCATTTACTATAACACAGCGCTTATTAAACATACAAGCCGAATTTTACATTCCTCATTTCGACTAAGGCCGATCGAACAAGCAAGATATTGCGGGCGGTAAATGCTGAAGCTGTCACAGTTGTCTCATAAGCGGGGAGCGATCGAGGTTTTCGCTTACTAAAAAACAATAAACACAAGCACGTACATCATCCAACGTTACATGGTCAATTAGACAATTAGAACTTCGACAAAAAAATTATAATAAAAAACACAGTAGAGAAAACCAGGCTGCAGTGGGCAATTGTAGCTGTTAGTATTTACTGTGTCGAACAACTGTTCTAGACCCACATAGTCTGAAAAATCATACAAGCAACGCAGCGAATTGGGAGTGGTAGTTTAACATGGTTAACATTTTTGGCGTATATGCGCAGCGCGACACTGACGTGTTGTTCATTCTTTGTCCCGCGTCTGTGTCGCGCGGCACATATACGCCAGAAACTTGCACGTCAACAACCTCTCATGCCAGGCGTATGCATCTCAGCGTTAACAGGGGTGTTCCTCGCGATAATGTTGCTTTACGCGTAAACAAGGCGAACTCACCTCGCGTATCCTGGTCCCTTTGGGAGCCGTTCGGTCTCGGCCCATACGTAGTAACCATATCAGCCGCAGGCGCACGTCTGTCCTTCCGCACGGCACCGCGTAAAAAGCTTTGCCGCCTTCTGTGCGGATGGTGCAGTTAGGTGCGCTGCACCCCATCATACTGGAATACAAGTGTCAATATGATGTGTTTCGTATCACTTCACCAAGGTCCTTGACTTAACATCGTCGAATACCGTACCTGGAACCAAGAGCCGCCGAATGAAACGCACGCCGCACGCTCGACGTTCCGCTGATTGCAATGACGATGGCACCGACGGAAACGCATCGAGTCGCCGTCGCGCCCGTAAAGTTGGCTTCGCGGCGGCGCAATTGCACATTTGACGTCATGTTGCGCCACGTGATGACGCTCGGCGAATAGCGGTTCGAGCGGCACCGGAAAAGTGATGCGCAACTCTGCTCCCGTAGGGAGCATATACAGTCACTCTAAGGGTTTCTATAGTGCGGGCGGCGTGCGCACGCATTCACGTGGTACTTCTCATATTTCGCGGGCTTTCACATCTATTTGCCGGAAAAAGTAAGGACTAGATGTGTACCTTGGTTAGGGTGGCTAGAATTGGGAGGTGTGAAAAGCGGCCGCGGAAACCGGTCCCCAAAGCGTGCCGGTGCCGCAAGGGGCGCTGTACGCGGGGGCGCTGGGACACTGTGCGCGGGGTCTATGGAAAACAGGGATGCAGACGAAATCAGCACTGGGAACATACAGAACTTTCAAGCACGAAATTGCCAAAGAAAATATCTACGATAATTCTAGGGGAAGCTCTGTTGTTTGAAGCCAGGACGGGAGTATTGCGGACTAAGATGTACCGAGTCAAGTACTAAGGTATCGACACGTTGTGCGGTGCATGTGGAGAGGAAGAGGAAACGGCTGAACACCTCATACTTTTCTGTAAAAGACTTAACCCTACAGTGCAAAACAACGGGGCTGATTTTTTCAAAAGATTGTGGTTTAGGGACAGTGAAGGCAAAATAGACCTTAAGCGGGTGGAAATACCCAAACGGAGGTTATCTGATTGGTGGCAAAAATTAAGGCAGGGGTGAAATTTCACCCTCCACAAAGTACAAAATATGTTAATAGTCAAGGCTAGGCGGCATGTGCCACCGCCCGATTTAAAGTTTTCAGCCTCATCCATACATCCATCCATCCATCCATCCATCCATGCATCCGTAAAAGAGTGGAGCAGACGGCGTACTGCGTAGCGCTGCTCGCGCCCGACGAATCTCGCTCGTGCTACTTTGTGCGCTCCAGTTCTGAGTAGTAAGTGTTTTTTTTCCTTTTTTTCTGAGCTTCTGCACTAACATATGGCACACTGTAATCGTGCAGCTTGTTCTTCTCGGATGCCCGTGAAAGCATGCGCGTCGAGAGGGGACGGAGTGAGACGTGGCGTGCACCAACGAGAAACTGGATTTGATGACGTTCGACACGGCACAAGAGCACCTGATTTAGAAGCGAAAATGTATCAGAGAGCTACACATTCATTCAGATCGTGTTATGCTCCTCCTTTCAGGTGCAGAAATGTCAGGACACGGATCTTTCTTTACATTCCGCAATGTAAACATTTAGCGAAGGGTTGAACGCACCACCTTTTTTCTTTGTGGAAAAATGTTCCGCTGAAAAAAAAAACTTATCAATAGTGCAAATGAAAGCATATATTAGCTTATGCATTATAGTTACAGCTATAGAGAAATTAACCAAACTTTTATGTCAGGAAAAAGCTTTATTCCAGACTCTCTATTCAAACTTCTCCAAATAGCAACTTACCATTAATTTTAATTCCAATGTACTTTAGTGTCATGCCGTTTTCCCCATTACAATTATGAATCGCTGCAACTAATTCAAACCATGTTTTAATGTTTATTCCCATTGTTAATGCTTGCCTGCTCCTTTACAAGACAGTATTTAGACCCTTACATGCCACTGGTCTCAAATTGTGCGTACATTTTCTCTGCACACAGGAAATTGAATTAAAAGAAATCCAGAGCCCTTCCACTATTCTGAAGATGGAAGCCAGCGAAGCTGTGACTATGGTGGGTCTGCTGTAGTGAATATTGCTATAGTGAATTTATATATTATCATTATTGATTATCTTGTTACGTACGGGGGAAAAGACGTAAGCAATATTTACAGGATATTTACAATAACTGTAGCGGCTGACAAGATGGTAGTTGTTGGTGTCGCCTAGCTCGAGAAATTAAGAGCATCGTCTTCTTTGGAGTAATCGTACACGTCTTCTTCATCAGCCAGTCACAATATTGAGCGTCTTCGGCATGTTCGTCAAAGAGCAAGGACACCGGTGTCTTGTTTTCGCCTGGCGCGATGGCCAAGTAGTGCGTTTGCTGCGTCAAGTCCGCCGCGACGCCGACGAGATCTCTCCGCTCCTCCTCGCGGCTCATGCCCACATATCCAACGCGGGTATGAGCCACACGTGATTTCTTTCTTAGCTTCATTCTTTCTTTCTTGCTCTCTTTCTTTCTTTATTGTCCCGGGCTCACACCCGCATATCCAATGCGGGTATGCGCCACACGTAATTTTATTATCGTTAATCATGACCTACTGACGACCATGTGATGTTATTGATGTCAGGACCTATCAGTCATGTTACTCATTCGTTTCGACACCTGTGAGAGCAGCATTCGGGGCAAGTTGGTAATCCAAGTATTACTTGACTAATGGATATATATATATATATATATATATTGCGACGTAGCGTTAACACGACCTTTAATACGCCGCGAAGACGCGGCGGACCGATCACAATCCAGGCACGATCAGTCCTCAAGATGAGTCTCAAGACGCAGTCTCAAGATGAGTCCCACAAGCATGAAGACGAAGAAGCCGATATGATGAATATATATATATATATATTATATATATATCTATTATATATGTGTGTGTGTGTGTGTTGTGTGTGTGGTGTTTGTGTGGTGTGCGTGTGTGTGTACTAGACGTATAGATAGCTCACTGCTCTAGAGCCTTATAAGAACGTATTGCCGCTGACGTAATGGCAGAATCGTAAACAGCTTTAGCTTTTAGCTTGTCCGTATTCGGATAAACGTATGCGGACTGGGCGTTTGGGCGGAGGCGTAACAGTGAGCGGCCTGTATTGTGCAACCACCTGGTGGCGCAGAGCTCAAACAGACAAAGCAGCTAATGATGCAGTAACCAAGTGTATTCTACATCGCTGCGTGTAAATTTTAGGCAACAACATGATTACGTCACTGGTGAAAATTTGCGCCTGCGTTTACCCGAATCCGGACAAGCTAAAGGTAACGCTTAGCAGCATCGTCGGTAGAGACCCCTTGCCTTGTGGCGATTTGTTCATCCACAACGCGTCAGAATTATTGCGGCGTTCTTACTGGTGTATTCACGCCAGCAGCTATGTATCGCATGCATAGACCGCCGTTGGATATCTGCAGGACACTGTTGAAGGCCGTCAGAAATTATGAGATAGAGCCACTATACGCTGCATTCGTGACAGTGTGTCCGACAGCATATATGTAAAGCTGTACGTCATGTAGGAGAGAAAGAACTATAGCATGCAGGGTGCATTATAAACGAAACAAAAGTGAAGCGGACAGGTGATCATGTCGCGGTAAGCGTTTTCCGAAAAGACGACGACGGGTGGAACAGCAATGTGCGCCGCTGCGGCACCCACCACACGTTGCGCGGAAGACATAAATGCATGATTTGCAAAAAAAATAATTAAAAAAAAATAATATAAAACCGAAGTCACTGACGAGCATAACGGGAGAAAAATGTACGCCTACTGGGTATTTTGCAGCGATGCGTTATGCTTTATTCTATACTAGTCTTAGCACCACTCACGGCCGGCTGATTTCCTTGATAACGTCAGCGGACCGTCGCTCTGACAACTGACCAAGCGCGAAAGGCATTATTAGCATCGGAAAGGCATCGCTACAAAATACCGGCCCTGTTGGCACAGCACCCGAACGGTGCGCGTCGATTAGGGCCTATGGGTGGGACCTTGCGCCAATTGCGCATTTTTGATACAGACGCATAATCCTGCGCCAAACTGCGCCAAAACAGAAATTGACCAAAATTGGCCTCGCTGCGCCAGAACGGCTTCGTCAGTGGCCGCGAACAGTGAGCGGATCGTTCTCCGAAGAGTGCAGCCATTCACATTACGCACACCGTGTGACGGCACCTCCGCAGAGTTTCTCTTAATTTCGCGCTTATAACAATGTACTTTTCGGCGCTTTCGGCCGGCGCGCGCGCGGCCACTTCCGTCGGTTGTCGCTGCTGTTGGAACGGCTAGGGCGGCTGTGTTTACAGTGTACTAGGATACGGTTGAGTGGGCTGAACATGATACTTGGTAGCGCAAAACTCTAAATAAAAGACAACGGTGAAAGACGAGAGGAAAGGAGACGAGCGCTACACTCACAACTGTTTATTTTGGAGCAAGGCTTGCTATATATACACAAACATAGTTGTCTTTTATTTCGAGTTTTGCGCCACCAAGTATCAGTTCAGTAAACACCAACTCGCCAAGAAGAAGTTTTTTGAGTGGGCTGAGAGGCGCAGCGCTCCCTAGTTGAGGTGCAAAACAAGAAAAAGCAGGCTGAGAGCGCTGCGAGCGTACTAGATTTTTTCGGGGGCACGCGCTGCAGCGGTGAAGCTGGCGGGCGTCTGCAGTGTCCCAAGGCCGATATAACATCAAACTGTTCCAATCTGTTTTTATGCCCATATGGGCGAGCGTGAGCTATTTTGTCCTATCACGAAGGGCTAATGGCGGATTTGGAATGAAAAGTCGCAGTATTGCCCGAAAGGCGAAGCATCGGTTGCGATAGCAAATTAATGGACAGCTATACAAAGTAAGGATATAGTTTTATCGGCCGTATAAACTGTAAGCATTGGCACACTAACTAAATTAGCAAGCATGGTGGCACGCCGCACAAGCAACATGAACACATCTTATTCGATACCGCAGAAATCGCTGTGAAAACGCTGGGTGAACAAGCGCGGCTGCAGCAGCGAGCGAATTCACCTTTGTGCTTGCTGCCTCGCTTCAACGTGAAATAAGCGGCGAAAAACAGCGCACACGAAGCTATCAGCACTTGCCCTATCGTAGATCGCTTTCAAGATAGAGCCCGCGCGACCGCGCCCTTCCCCCGGTGTCTTGCACGCGATGGAAGACGTGCGCTTCGTCCCCGCTTTCCTCACTCGCGCGCGCGAGATTGAGCCGCCATCGTCGGCTCACACTCGACGGTTAATCCTCATGCTTTCACTCGCACATGCAGTACGGCGCGCGCCGATGATGTTTCGCCCCTGGACTTTGTATGGAACATACGGCGACGCCAGAAATGCCCTGTATGTCCCTATAATTGACAAAACAGATTGGAATAGTTTTGCATTATACCACCCAGGGTTGTTGAGGCTCTCTGGTCTGCGGTGACATTTGTTTGACCCAGAAGGTATTTACGCGTCGATTGGACCGCATAATTTGAGAACAGTTTCCGCTATCGTCTTGAGCGTAGCGCGGGAATATATAGTTTTGTTCGTTGTGCAACCGATGTTTTCCAGCTTTGCAGGAAAGCATGCGCCGAGCCGCCGCCGCTCGACCCTATTCCATATTCTAGTACACTAAGCTATAGTATACAAAGCGCGCTTCTACTACTCGCTTCACGTGGGTTTTTCTGTGCCTCGTCGTGGTTTCGAAGTGCGCTGCCGTATTCCCATTATTCCAGCAAAATTCAGATTGGCGGCTCCAACTGCTTCAAAATGAAGGTTTATTTCCTCCAATTGCTCCAATATGCTATTTTGTCTTCTTCCAACTGCTCCAATACGTATTTTTGACCTGCTCCAAAAATTGCGCCAAAATGACTGTGGACGTCCCACCCTCACAGCGGGCACAGCGCCTTAGCAACCGTGGTTAACGCGATTGACTGAAACGCCGCCGGCGACGTATTATACACCTACCTCATATTAGCACCGTAGAATGCAATGATTGTACACTTTTCAACAACAGTGCATGGTAAGCTATACCAGTCAGGATTTTGCAATGCCTGCCATATGCACTGAAACCAGTTTTATTTTTCTGTTAAATTTACTTCGCATGATAAGGGTTCTTGATAGCGTCGGATTGTAATGTGAATATACGAGAAAAAAGCCTGATAAGCAGCCAGCGATCTTTGAATTCTATCGCGTTCCACTCTTGTAGTCTCCGGGTTACGACTTTCCAATTGCTAGTAGGTACAGTGGCGGCGTGGCACTGCGGGTCCCGTGACTTCCGCTTAACAGTGTTGTCATGGCAATCATGGAGCTCCTAGGTGCTTAGGGACATAATCGCTTAGGGACTTTTGAGGCACTGCTCTGCGCAGCGCGCGGCGGCTGATAGTTACAGAGGTGGCTTTGTTATCTCCGGGACGCAACACTCCAATTGCTAGTAGATACAGCGTTCGACCGCTGGCGCCACGCTGCGCCGCTCGCGCGTACCGCGTTTCTAGGTGGTTTCTTTCGCCGAGAGCACTCGAACGCAATCATATGGTTCGTATGAATGCAACCCTTGGAAGCGTGGCTGTATGGCTGAGTGGTTACGGCGCTCGCTTCGGGATCATGCGTACGCGGGTTCTAATCTCGCCCTGGCTGAATTTTTTTAAAAATATCACGCTTTTCCTTTTTTTCCTCCCGTTTGCCAGCGCGGTCGGTTGAACCCCGGTGCCACGGCGGCAGCCGTGGTGCCGGGCGCCGACGCGAAGCGGCGGTCGTTGGGTGTGCGGAGCGCAGCGTGGCAACACCCCAAATAAAAAATACTGCTCCAGTCAGGTACACTGCTCCCTACCTGATAGTGAGATTATATTTGGATCATCAAAACAGTGATTCGTTTATAATACCACCGATCCCAACAGCAGGCTAGTCACCACCAGCCCAGCTTTTCCTCCGTCAACGCCTCCTCCGTTCCAACGGCGGCGGCTAGCACGGCCGCCTGGATCGACGCGCGCGCTCAACCCCCTTGCTACGGCGGCGCGCGAGACGATTTGCGCTATATTTCGCGCTATAATGAAAATATCGCTTTATAAGAAACCGCGAGAAGTTGTGCCGAACAAAAGGCACACAAAAGCACCGATGTCCCTTGACGCAATTTTTTTTTCTTCTTTGCACTCCAGCCTCTGTCAGGATGATGCTGCCCGAAACGCGTACACTCGTAAGCCAAAGTTTTGCGGGAAAATTATTTCCGCGCGCTCAAGCGCAGCATGCCAATGGAAAGCCTGCACGCG